>NW_027249360.1:85000-236018 GCF_030848795.1 Temnothorax nylanderi | reverse complement strand
TTCTTACGCTCTACGTTTTACGTTCTTACGCGATTTTATGTGTGAAGGCCTTTACCCTTGTCCGCTCCCTTCCTGCATCTACGCCGTACTCGAGTGACGCTGAAAGCGCGGATGCAAAGAGCACCCGGCGAATCGAAATCAATACCACGCTGGCCTACTACGCCGTGGCCTTCTTTTCAGTTAAATCCTTTTGCCGCCGTGCCGTGTCTAATGTCGCGTCTATCGTGTCACTGATTCCATTGTTATCGTACAACATGTCTAAACATTGAAAGAGAAACAAAAATAAGCAAAGGACGTGTAACACGACGAAGTATCGAAACGCAATGTTTTAATTTTTTATACTTTCGAGGCAGTTTAGATCTTTAAAATTAAACATTGACGTACAATGCATATTTCCGGAGTATAATTAGCATGACGACTTCGACATCTAGCATGAAACGAGGGATTGCGGCATAAGATTGTTCTTAGAAGAGAAGAAATATCAACGGTGGGTTAGAGGGAAAATTGCATTACTGATAGTAGAATTAGATCTTTGTATTCTGCAGCTGATAATCTTGAGATCTGTATCTGCATCTACCGTTGATCGAATAGTATTATCATAGAAAGTGAAACTAGCGTATATATAATTGTCTCTATCCATTTCTTTGAAAATATTTTCCCAATAGAAATATTCCCAAAAATTTTATTTCTTTCCATGTGTTAAGTGTGAAACGGTCATGTACATATATGTACATGGTGCATGTATGTGCAGAAACCTATTGGACATTGGAAGCTCAAAGCTTGAATAACTTTGGAGTAATTCACGTATTTATAGATTATTTCTGCGGTAGATTTATTTCTACATGAACAAATATTAAGATAAATACATTAATGGTTTTATGTGATTGTTCTCTAAATAACAATCTAGCTTGTTCTCGATTGTCCTACTTCAAGTGATGCTTATAAATTTCTTGATTCAGACATAAATAATTTTACAATCAGATTATTCTCTAAGTATTTTATATTTACTTACTACTTTCAATACTGCCAAAGAAAAGGAACAAAATATTTGTTAACGAAGCCCGAATATTCAAAACTTTAAGTACAACAAAATCTGGCAAAATTCGGAACCGTATATCGATGTTTGGAAATATATCTGTATTATTTTTCATATTTGTTATTTTTACTTGTTTTTTTTTAGTTTTTCTCTGAATGTATTTTTATTTTATTTTGTATGCTGCAGTTAGAAACCGTATTCCTGTGTCGCCTTATGCACGCGTGTATCCCAGTTCATAGAGATTCGCATTGTCGAGGACACTCTTAATGGCAGGATATGGGCGCCAAACCCATATCCTCCTTGGTGTGCCTCTCATCACGTTCTTTTTGGACACCTCGAAATCCTATCCGGGCGGATTCACCGTACCCCTTGGAATGATCAACTTCAAGTCTCGCTCCTGGAATGTGGCCTGTATAACCGAAGATCGGCGGTTTTTCTGGGTCGACATGATAATCTGCAACGAAAATAATAATTACACAATAGGTCTTGGAACTTGATGCTTCGCTTCGAGCCTCAATAGAACTTGAATCTTTTAATCAATTCTTATAATCAGGACATTTTTGTTACGAAAATCTATTATTAAAAGAATGCATTTTATGTATTTTAAGTTTTGGATAAATCTTCGTAAATCTTTGTTAATTTCTATTATATATATATATATATCTTTCAGCTTGGTCTTTTATTTTAGTTATTATTTTAGAAGTAAACAATTAATTAATTGTATTTGGAATAACGCAATATGCATTGTTAGATTAAATTAGAAATGACAGAAATTAACAAGCAACGTAATATGCAAGTACCGTAGGTCCTTCTGTCTTTGCCATAACCGTCATCGATCTCAATGTCCACATTATCTGCCCTCGCTCCAGATAGAAGATGTGTCGGATTTGTCTGCTCTGTCAGAAGAGCGTGAGCCCTTATCGCGTCCTGTTCCCACAGCTTCACTTGCGTTTTGTGCCACTCTTTGCCACCGACTTCCACGGCTTTCATGAAAGTCATGCCATAGGTATGCCTGTCGTTGCGGCCAGGAATAAATCCTGTGATAAATCAAGACAACGTCAAATATAAATCTCTTTGCGGATGAATGCATTGTATAAAAAGCATCAAATCCTATACTAATGTAATCTTTATATGTATATATTATAATATAATATGTATGTATATATTACATTATACATATCTTTATATGTATATATTATAATATATAGTATTTTTTAATTAATTATAATAGGTTTTAATATCTTTATATTATTATAATAGTATAATCTTCGTATTAATATCAAGAGACGAGAAAAAATACATTTCTTATAAATATTTCTTAAATTAATTAATGTGTCTCGCCCGTGTATTACATAACTCTTTTATACTGCTTATGTTGGATTAATTTTATATCGCGTCTCATCAGATAATTGCAACTTTGTTGATCGTAGGAGCGAAACTCATAGCAAAACAAAAATTATTCGAAACGTAGATAATTTTAATTTTAATAAATCAAGAAATGAAATTAAATCCATTCTTTTATAATAATTCAATAGATTGCGAATATATTTCACGCAATTTATGTTATTGTTCCGTTGCAATAATTATATCTGTAATTATGTCTCTCTCTCTCTCTCTCTCTCTCTCTCTCTCTCTCTCTCTCTCTCTCTCTTTCTCTCTCTCTCTTACATAAGCAGATATACATCTCGCGTCGCGCTTCGAATTTCCGCCAAATTAAATGTAATTGCCTACTTTCAAGCGATTGGGAATACAGAGTAATACACGCGTCATCGGATCAACTGAGGTTCAAAAGGATCTGGCGCGTCGATCATTTATTAACAATATACGCATTTATTAATAATATTAATAATGCAAAATTTATATGCATCCCAATACTGGCTTTTGATCGTACATTTTGAGTGGTTCACCACAATTACTTAGTCTCTGATTGACTCACATCGTATCGCGTGATATCGTGAAGTTGCTAACGCCACTTTCAAATTTTTAAGTAGTGAAGCGTCGCGGGGGATTGTGGTCGCGAGTGGTTGTAGTCGCAGGACGCAGGCCGGAGGATGCGACTGCTGTGTGTGTGTGTGCGAGCTGCGAGTGATGCAGCGTCGTGACACGTTTTAACAAAGAAGTACGGCCGCGATTAGCATGATTTCGGTTAATTCGGTTAACTGCGCGTCGTGAGATCGACGTTCGTCGCATCGTGGCCTTTCGAGACGCGTATTTCGTATTTCGCGAGATTCCGGCTGCGGTCCATTTGACGCTACACAAATGCTTTGGAGCGTTCTTCTTCTCCTTCTTTCTTCATTGAAAGAAATGAGAAGAGGAATACTTCGAAGCATTTTTGTAGCGTCAAGTGGGCCGCAGCCTCCATCGATCGAAGTGATCGATCCGCTTCGGCAAGTGGGCGACCGTCATGTTTTCGCGCACGGTACCCTGCGGATACCTGCCTCGATTCCGACTCGTGTATCTAAGTATGCGAATCTATTCGTGCGTTCATTACAATAATGTATCGTAGTAAGATTGCCGTAACGGGAGACGGTAATCGGCCCGAAAAACGCGATTGAGTGCGTGCCCTTTCTGTTAACAAGTGTGGCGTCGCCGCGGCAGAGTGTCGTGAATTTTGGCGCGCGTCTCGCGGATCTTCTCCCGTCGTTCTTCCGTCGTCACGTAGTGAAGCGAGCGTCAATTAGGCGGAAAATGATCCGTGATTTTGGGAGTGCCGTGTTGCGCGCGATCGTGATTATATCTCTTTAAATGATACGTGCGCGAACGTAATCCGTCGTATTGTCGACGGCGAATGTGTATTATGGGTGTGCATTGTGTTACAGTGTGAGTGCCATGTTGTGCCACGAAGGAGCAGCAAGATAGGAGGTGCGGGCCCGGGGAGGCGTCGAGCAACGGCCGAATAACCATAATGGGTAAGCATAATTTTTGTGACTCAACTGTCTGCGTTATTTTACATCCCTGCACGATATAGGTAACGCGTATATTTTATCTTGAGAACCTTCAAACAAAATGTTTGTAATATGATTATTAATTAATCAACTTACTAATGAAATTAATAATTATGTTTATAATAAATTAACATTCACAAATTGCAGATGTATGTAGAAATTTTCAACATTTTCTAACTTCAACGTTTATAATTCTATTTGAATTATAAGAATTAGAATTTCTTTCCGTCATACATCATGAAAGTTAATGTAAAAAATACATTCTTTTTAATGATTATGTAATTTTTTTGTTAGAAGATTATTTCGTAAAATGTTATTTATTTTTGGACACTATGTTTTTAATACATGAATACATTTGTATGTTATAGATTACATTATATAATCTCCGCTGCTGCGCATCGTACCGGTGAGTGATTATTTTTTTATCCCTTTTGAAGCAATGGATTTGCGGAGAAGGATCGTCGCGGATATCAGCCTGCAATTTCGTCTCGCGCATTTAGCTTGCGTTATAAGTATATAATTGATGAATAAAACAATAACCGCGTCATGAGAGAGATTATTACCGAGCGTATATTATTTGTCGCTCGAAGTGCGTTCGGGAATGCACGAAGGTACTATTTTTTCGCTATCGCGACGTGATTAACTGCGTGTCGCGTGCGATTAACGTTGAGCGCGTCGTGCAAAGTGCCGCGCGATAATCGCGTATGCAGTTTGAGTCGAAATAACGCTTTAATGTATTCAAAACGGATTAATTCATTTTTGCATAATGTTAAAATACTTGACGTATGAATTTCGCGTTACAATCGCGCGAGAGCGGCAATACCGACACGCTGATATTAACCGCGAATCATATACCTACGTTTCGCTTTCCATTTACCTATATGGACTTTTAGCGCTGGAAATCTATAGTACACGTAACGTATACTATAGATAGTATAATTTTCAGCGCTGGCAATGATTTAGAAACTCAGCTTATTTCGTAGGGAGAAATTGAAAAAAACGTCGCTCGCGAGCCGTCGCATTATTGCCGCTTGGCCGCTTGCTCGCCGAGATTGTTTACGTTTTTTTGGGCTCGCCTGAGCCCGCCGCTCGGGCGGCTCGGGCCGCGGCTTCTCGGTAACATGAGTAGGGGGCAGTAGGGAGGGACGGAGCGGGGGTAGTCGAGGATCGCCGGTCGAGGCTGCTGCAACTAGTGCAACTGCCCGGACATACCGAACACAGCGTCACAGCGAGCGCGCCAGGCGGCGCCCGCTCATTCTACCCCCATTCCATCCCCACTGCTCGAGTTGCCCGGGAGCCGCGGCTTTCTCCCGGTATCTGCACAACGTGAACGTAAACGTATTAATTATTAATTAGCGCAAGTTCGTGTCGCGTTGCGTCGCTCGCCCTTCCGCGCGTTTCGTCGATCGAAAAGAAGTCTCGCGTGTGAATCAATAGTGGAAGCGTGCCGAATCGATCGACGGACGATTATCTCGGTGCCACTCATCGATCCGCTCGATTGCGATCTTTCGGCGTCGAAATTTGTCATCGAGTCATTGCATATGGCGGACCTGAAGAACGTTTCCGTTTCGCGTAACGCGAGTGAGCTAGCAGATCAAAAGTGAATTTTGCGTCGCGTCGTCGCGTGTACCCACGGCGGATCCACGAAGTTCGTTCACGCGCTGGTGGATGCGAGATGTGTTTCAGCGAGTTGTGTTTAATCCCGCGACGGGTTTCTCGCGTCTTTTTACCCGTCGAGAGTGAGTTTCCCAGTACATAAGTACAAGTGGATGTCGCGAGTGCCGAATCATCTAACGAGAGCGAGCATCTGCATCCGTCGCGTCGTTGCATATGGCGGATTTCGAAAGTTTCCGTTTCGCGGGCGGACGAGTGAAACAGCCGGGAGCAGCGAGGAGGAGCGGAAAAGAGCAACGCGAAAGGAGCGAGCACAGGAAGCTGTGAAATGTGCGGCGACGACGCATCTGCCGGTGAGTGAGCTCGATTATTCCGAGTATCCCACCGTCTCGTTTTTCGCGCCGTGGTATACTCATGACTCAGACGCATTTGATCAAATGTGTCCGTTCCGCCCTTAGTTTTATTGTAATACAATATTATTTCCGGTTTGCCAGAAGTTCTGTCAATATTACCAGTAACACATGTACGTACACCACATTAATTCTTTCCCACACGTAGCAACTAGCAACTAGACACTGCTACGTGTGACATGGGAGAGGTGCATGTACGTACACCACATTAATTATCCTCGAGGATATGTATATAAATGTCTTAACTGTAATTTACCCTCATATATATTTTATATAAATCTTTTCTCGATACATATAAAAGTGCAAATTTGCATTAGCGTTGTTAAGACATTTTATATACATGTCCTTGTCCTCAGCTACAGAATTACTTGATATTTATAAAAAGGCGTTCCGAGACGTAAAGCAATTTCTTCTTGGTTCTTTCTCACACGTACCACAACTGGGCACTGCTACGTGTGACATGGGGGAGGTACATGTACATACACCACATTTTCAAAATAATTGTACGAAACCTGCGATTACATAAAATGCCGGTGGTCTTACCGGTATATCCTAGAATGTACGGAGCTGCCGTGCAAAACATAGCTTTTATGATCTCTTTATCGTGAAGAGTTGGATACTCTTCCGCCTCCATACCGGAATTTGGCCTATATGGTCCAGTCTTAAGATCCTTATTTTCTAACAAATCCGTTTCCTGTAACAATACATAATATAAAATTAAATTTCGAAGTGCGTAATTTGATTAAATCCGTAATATTTTATGATTATTATACAATCTTTTTTATTCAAGTTTCTCTATAAATAAATACGTCTTTCTTATTTCTACAGTTTAATTAATTTCTATATAATCTTTCGATATCTCCTCTTCTTACCTTCATTATCGGCATATCTGCCGTACTCGCTCCGAAATCTCTTTCCAATGCGAAATTAAGGGTGGGACAGTGACCCGTGTACCTAAAAGTAAACACGCCATTATAATTAAAGATGATAAATTCAAATAACACATTTAAAAAATTATTTATTTAAAAAACAACACTGCTGTATCCTATCAGAATCTAAAGAAATCGTGTTTTTTAAATAAATAAATGACCATGTTGATATTATGATATATTATATTGTTTCACGGTTGCGATAGAGCGTGAGAGGTCAACTATTTCCGTCAGACTTTTACTGCCTTTCTCGTTACGACAAAAATGGATAGCAAGAAACGACTGATAGCGAACAAGTAAGTTATCGAGAACTTCTCTAATTCTTCTCTTTTCGCGAACAGATAGTTCTCATTATTTAAAAAAAACATCGATCTCGATTTTAACGATAGAATCTTGGACCAATCTTGAATCTTTCCGTAGAATATTAATGATACTAGTGATTTTCAAATTATAAGAGACTTTTATTGGTTGATTGTGAGCATTTACGTAATGTTGGTATCATACATAATACTCTGATTAAAAAAACGGGCACAGCAACAACTGTGCCGCAACCAACAACGTAGAACTACGTCTACTGTCACTAGTTTATGTTAAACTTTAAAAGTATTCAGCGAAGGACAGTTGATGTAGCCTGCGGCACAGTTGTTGCTGTGCCCGTTTTTTGTATCAGAGTATTATGTATGATACCAAAATTACATAAATGCTCACAATCAACCAATGAAAGTCGACCGAGCGATTAACCGGAAACCGTTTCTCCAAGTTTCGGGTCAATCTGTAAAAATATTTCTGAAAAGTTTCTATAAAGTAATTGAAACATGCTTTATTCTTTTAACGATATATATGATTATACCCTATAGTCCTTTATTTCAATCACAGATTCCCGGATCGATCTCGATTCCTTTGCGAGTTGTGCTATTTTAATTATTCACGGTATACATATTTTATACAGAAGTTACAGGTAGACAAGTATACCTCGCGTGCATGTTTACATTTCTTTTCTCGGAATATACATACTTTATTGTATCCTACTATGGCTGCGTTCGGAAACGTCATCCGAGTTGACACGAGTGTACTCCCTTCTCTTTCTAACTCGCTGAGATAGAAAGAGTATACCCACGTGTACCCGGGTGACGTTTCCGAACGCAGCCTACGTCGCAATATGTAGCGATGTAACTACAAGTATAGATCTAACGAAGAAGCCACCGTGCGTGCATATGTCGCGCAAGATATCTAAGGAATTAGATACGCTTCACCGGGCAGAAAGACGCCTATAACGTTCGCGTAATAGGTCATAATTTTGCACTATCGTCCAGTATATTTCCTTAATCCTTAATATATTTTGCAGGTCATGGAAAAGTGAACTGCAAATTAATCTTGCATCAATCAAATATTACATGAGAGTTAAATGGGGGAGTTTCTATTTCGCTAGACCTCAAAATTTAATAAAGTACTAAAATTTTGATTCAATTATTTTTTAAAGCAATATATGCATTCTCTTTGCAATTGGCGCAATTTCACTTTTTTTTTAAAATACATATTACTTATTTGAGTTAGGTAACGCAATTTTGTGAATTATTTTGTTAGGGAGAAATAAAGCTACTACTATTTAGGATTTTTGGATTTACAACATACATTGCGCGTGTACTTGGCGCCTTTTTTTACCTTTTTTTGAAAAAGGTAATTTTGTACTGATAAAAATTCACATCAGTGTATTTAAAATCCGATTTAGTTAATGGTAATTAGCTCACATACGTTTCGGTACTGCGACGAGGAGATCTCGACTTCTTCCTTTTTCTTCCGGACAAAACACACGTCTGAACACGATCAAGCTCGCTAATCGACTGGGAGCTCTGGCTCCCGCCATCATTTTCGTCGCGTATCTTGCCTGGCATGGCGCAATATGAGAGCAGGGGCTAGGTCGGCCTTCCGCACCGCGCCACACCGTATCCTTGTCCGCCTCCTTCCTGCATCTACGCCGTACTCGAGTGACCCTGAAAGCGCAGATGCAGAGAGCACTGCGGCGAATCGAAATCAATACCACACTGGCCTACTACGCCGTGGCCTTCTTTTCAGTTAAATCCTTTTGCCGCCGTGCCGTGTCTAATGCGAGCGTCTATCGTGTCACTGATCCTATTGTTATCGTACAACATGTCTAAACATTGAAAGATAAACAAAATAAGCAAAGGACGCGCAACACGACGAAGTATCGAAACGCAATGTTTTAATTTTTTGTACTTTTTAGGCAGTTTAGATCTTTAAAATTATTATTAAACATTGACGTTACAGTGCATATTTCCGGAGTATAATTAGCATGGGCAATTATATATATGTCTTTGACGAATTTGTAGAATCTATTTCTGTAGCGGAAGTTTTTTGTATCCTGCAGCTGATAATCTTGAGATCTGTATCTACCGTTGATCGAATAGTATTATCATAGAAAGTGAGAATCATGATTGGATGGTTGTTATCTACGGAGATGAAATCGATAGATGTGAGGGGCAAGTATCAAATGATTTATAAACTGGTTAATTTGAAAATGTAGTTGTTTTTAGAGATATGAATTTTAATTCAGGAAACAGGCACTAAATTATAAATTTTTGTCGGAATAAAATTGCATTAGTTTCGGGATGACGCAAATAAAACAGTTAAAATATACATTTTCGAGCTTTACAGTGTACTACTCAATAGTAATGCAGGCATGATAAATTAATTATGCTTCGATATATCAAAATGATGTTTCTAAAGTGATGTAGTAAATTAGTTCGCTATTTCTTTATTTGATTTCGCATTTTCTTGTCTAAAGACCGTTTAAAGACTCATTTTCCGTCATTTGTTATGTCAACATTTCGGAAATAAGAAAAATTTAAATAATAATTTTATCTCCTGAAAAAAGGTATAACGTTTCACCAACAATTATTAGCTAACTAAAAATAATGGTGTGTGCGCAAAGTTACAAACTTTTGGAATTTAGGAGTTGTTAAACTTCTCTTTTTGACAGCTATCATTTATCATTTTTTACCACTTTTCGTTATGCATATTATATAAATAAATTAAAATTAAGAACTATTAAAGTGTAATTTTTGTTCGTTTTTTCACCATAATACAAACTACACTTCTCATTTTCTTTTTATTGGGAAATCGATTCGATATAATGTCCTCTTTCGTAATCACTAATTAAGAAAAACTTTGAACACAATGCTCCAAAGTAATTAGCTATGCAGTTTGCGAGATAGTCTACGGAACTTTAAGAGAAGAGATTAAAACACGCTCCGCTCCTTTTAAAATATAGTAAGGAGGAATTATTACACGATATCTTCTCGAAAAAGAGTTCATTTTTGTGCGGAAGATGTTATACGTAGCGCTTGTTAATTTCTGCAAGTCAATCTTTTTTTAAACGTTGCGTAAAAAGACAAGTATTACTTTTATTTTTGATTACATTTATTTCATAAATTACAATTTTACACATTTTTAAGTGTGTTAGCTGAATAAAAGTACATTAGGAAACAGTTCGTAAAATTGGAAATTTGTGCATGTCCCATTTAATTACGAAGAATGGAAGTACATTATTTTAAAATAAAGTAACAATATTTCTAATTAAATTTACAAGAGATTAAGACTTGCGTATCTCGTTTAATGTTTCTTTCATATTTCTGTCAACTGCACACAAGTTTCTTTACGTCGTTGTGAAATACAAAAAAAAAAATTCTTCATCGCTCAGGATGTCGTTTGGACTTTAGCGAGTGCTGGCTTGTTGGCAGATTCGCTCCCCTTTACCACGTTATTTATCGACTGCTTCCGTATGCACATCTTCAAAAACTTCCCTTTTGCATGTCTTAACATCGATTTGAGAGGAGAGCCACGCTGTGTATCGCTCATCTTCTCTCCGACGCATTCCGTTCTCGACTTCCTTACTTCCTTCAACCGTCTTATCGTTCAGCTTTATCCTGCAGATACTTGCTCCGCTAAAAGTTAACGTCTGGAAATCGTGAATTGATTTGAGACAAGCCACTGTTGAAATTTTTAGAACGCAGATATACAGCGGCTGAAGTTTACCGAACGGAAGTTTCTTCCCTTCTCCGCGCCGGTGGGAAAAAGGAAATCGAATGTCGATAGCTTTTTCTCAGAAAAATCTGATTCGGACAATAATGATTAGCTACTCAAGAATGAGTAGGCTGCCACAGCGCGGAAGGTAATCGTTGGGCCCAGGAAAGAATTATAATACCGAGTGTACATCAAATCATACGATACTAATATTTATTTTCTACGTATCTTTGTAATTACTTCATTAATAATAATAATGTAAAAATTATATACCATTATATGTATATACATTTTTATGAAATAGGACGGAAGTTTAATAGCCGTATTCATAATCCTTCCTTGTGGAATGAGGATTCCTTTGTTCCTTATTCTACATTTCATAAACCTTCCTTGACCGATCAAGGAACCTTAAGATTTAAGGAAATGTAGAATGATGAACAAGGAATCCTTATTCCTCAAGGAAGGACTATGGACACGGCTGTAGGATCCACCTTGTATTTACACAGGCAAAGATCACATGGTTATATTTTAGCAAATAAAATTTTACTAATAAGTATCATACACTTTAGAATGTTGTTTGTCATGTACATCGGCTATAATCCATTTCGTAAATTCTAAAGTTTAGACGTACGTCCTTCTTTATTTTATCCGAAATGGAACTAGCGTATATATAAATTGTCTCTATCCATTTCTTTGAAAATATTTCCCAGTAGAAATATTCCCAAAAATTTCATTTCTTTCCATGTGTTAAGTGTGAAACGGTTACGTACATATATGTACGTGGTGCATGTATGTGCAGAAACCTATTGAACATTGGAAGCTCAAAGCTTGAAGTAACTTTGGAGTAATTCAAGTATTTATTTCTGCGGTAGATTTATTTCTACATGAACAAATATTAAGATAAATACGTTTAATGATTCATGTAATTGTTCTCTAAATAACAATCTAGCTTGTTTCTCGATTGTCCTACTTCTCTTTGAAGACTTAAAAATCTGTCACATTCAATACATTTCAATACATACATCTTCAAAAATTAGTAAAGTTATTACTTCATGTAGGAATACATGCTTTAACACTTATATATTATTTGTCCCTACACTCGAATAGTTTATTGAAAATTATTTATGTCTGAAAATTAGAAGACACAGCAAAATCTATTACTCGTATCGCTCGAGATACTGGAGTATAAAAACTAATGCTTATAATTTTCTTGATTCAGATATAAATAATTTTACAATTAGATTATTCTCTAACATAAGTCTTTCATATTTACTTACTACTTTTAATACTGCCAAAGGAAAGGCACAAAATATTTTTTAAACGAAGCCCGAATATTCAAAACTTTAAGTACAACAAAATCATGGCAAAATTTCGGAACTGTATATCGATGTTTGGAAATATCTTGTATTATTCTTATAATACTTGCGTTTTTATATTTGTTATTTTTACTTTCTTTTTTTTTAGTTTTTCTCCTCTCTCTGAATGTATTTTTATTTCTTTTTGTATGCTGCAGTTAGAAACCGTATTTCTGTGTCGCTTTATGCACGCGTGTGTCCCGTTTCATCGAGATACGCATTGTCAAGGATTCTCTTAATAGCGCCCATTTCCTTGCTGTGCCTCTCTTCACGTTCCTTGTGGACACTTCGAAATCCTATCCGGGCGGATTCAGCGTACCCCTTGGAATGATCAACTTCTACTCTCGCTCCTGGAATGTGGCCTGTATAACCGACGATCGGCGGTCTTTCTGGGGAGACATGATAATCTGCAACGAAAATAATAATTACACAATAGTTCTTGGAACTTGATGCTTCGCTTCGAGCCTCAGTAAGAAGAGAGAGAACTTGAATCTTTTAATCAATTCTTATAATCAGGACATTTTTGTTACGAAAATCTATTATTAAAAGAATGCAATTTTATGTATTTTAAGTTTTGGATAAATCTTTGTTAATCTAATATATATATATATACACACACACACATATATCTTTCAACTTGGTCTTTTATTTTAGTTATTATTTTAGAAGTAAACGATTAATTAATTGTATTTGGAATAACGCAATATGCATTGTTAGATTAAATTAGAAATGCAAGTACCGTAGGTCCTTCTGTCTTTGCCATAACCGTGATCGATCTCAATGTCCACATTATCTGCCCTCGCTCGAGATAGAAGATTTCTCGGATCTGTCCGCTCAGCGTGAGCCCTCATCGCGTCCTGTTGCGCTCTCAGCTTCATTTGCGTTTTGTGCCACTCTTTGGCACCGACTTCCACGGCTTTCATGAAAGACAGGCCATACCTGTCGTTGAAGCCAGGAATATATCCTGTGACAAATCAAGACAACGTCAAATATAAATCTCTTTGTGGATGAATGCATTGTATAAAAAGCATCAAATCCTATACTAATGTAATCTTTATATATGTATATATTATAATATAGTATTTTTTAAATAATTATAATAGTATTTAGTATCTTTATATATTATAATAGTATAATCTTCGTGTATTAATATCAAAAGAGATGAGAAAAAACACATTTCTTATAAATATTTCTTAAGTTAATCCTGCAAGTTGACATGAACAATACTTTTAATTAAAATATCAAAATGTGTCTCGCCCGTGTATTACATAACTTTTTTATGCTGCATATGTTGGATTAATTTTATATCGCGTTTTATCAGATAATTGCAACTTTGTTGATCATAGGAGCGCGAAACTCATAGCAAAACAAAAATTATTCGAAACGTAGATAATTTTTAATTTTAATAAATCAAGAAAATAAAATTAAATTTATTCTTTTATAATAATTCAATAGACCGCGAATATTTTACGCAATTTATGTTATTGTTCCGTTGCAATAATTATATCTGTAATTATGTGTCTCTCTTTCTCTCTCTCTCTCTTACATAGACACAGATACATCTCGCGCTTTGAATTTCCGCCAAATTAAATGTAATTGCCTACTTTCAAGCGATTGGGAGTACAGAGTAATACACGCGTCATCGGATCAACTGAGGTGTAAAAGGATCTGGCGCGTCGATTACTTATTAACAATATACGCATTTATTAATAATATTATTAGTGCAAAATTTATATGCGTCCCAATACTGGCTTTTGATCGTACATTTTCAAGTTTCACCTCAATTAGTCTCTAATTGACTCACATCGTATCGCGTGATATCGTGAAGTTGCTAACGCCACTTCCAAAATTTTCAAGTAGGAAGCGTCGCGGGGGATTGTGGTCGCGGGTGGTTGTAGTCGCAGGACGCAGGCCGCAGGATGCGACTGCTGCGAGTGATGCAGCGTCGCGGCGTCGTGACACATTTTAACAAGGAAGTACGGCCGCGATTAGCATGATTTCGGTTAATTCGGTTAACTGCGCGTCGTGAGATCGACGTTCGTCGCATCGTGACCTCTCGAGACGCGTATTTCGCGAGATTCCGGCTGCGATCCACTTGACGCTACAAATGCTTTGGAGCGTTCTTCTTTTTTCTTCATTGAAAGAAAAGAGAAGTAAAGAAGATAAACTCTGAACTAATGCAGCCAGTTCAGCAATAGAAAACAGACCTATTGTTATCTATAGAAATAAGGGGCTGCGCACAATAAAAGGAATAGGGAACAGGGAACAGTTTAATATTAACATATGCATTGTGCACATGGCATACAAAATATTGAATAAAATTTTATCACTGTCCCTTAGCGCTATTCCTCTGTTCGTCTATTCTGTGTTAATAAATTACATATGTATGTTAATGTATTTTATATATTAACATTGAACTGTTCCTTATTCCCTGTTCCCTGTTCCCTATCATTCCCTTTCATTGTGCGCAGCTCCTAACTGTTTGCGTTATTTTACATCCTTGCACAATATAGGTAACGCGTATATTTTATCTTGAGAACCTTCAAACAAAATGTTTGTAATATAATTATTAATTAATCAACTTACTAATGAAATTAATAATTATGTTTATAATAAATTAACATTCACAAATTGCAGATGGAGGTAGAAATTTTCAACATTTTCTAACTTCAACGTTTATAATTATTTGAATTATAAGAATTAGAATTTCTTTCTGTCATACTTCATGAAAGTTAAAAAAAATACATTCTTTTAATGATTATGTAAGTTTTCTGTTAGATAATTATTTCGTAAAATGTTATTTATTTTTTGGATACTATGTTTTTAATACATGAATACATTTGTATGTTACAGATTACATTATATAATCTCCGCTGCTGCGCATCGTACCGGTGAGTGATTAGTCATGACACATTTGATCAAATGTCCGTTCCGCCCTTAGTTTTATTGTAATACAATATTATTTCCGGTTTGCCAGAAGTTTTGTCAATATTACCAATAACACATGTACGTACATCACATTAATTCTTTCCCACGTAGCAACTGGGTACTGCTACGTGTGACATGGGAGGTGCATGTACGTACACCACATTAATTATCCTCAAGGATATGTATATAAAATGTTTTAACTGTAATTTATTCTCATATATATTTTATATAAATTTTTTCTCGATACATATATGAAAGTGCAAATTTGCATTAGCGTTGTTAAGACATTTTATATACATGTCCTTGTTCTCAGGTACAGAATTACTTCATATTTATAAAATGGCGTTCCGAGACGTTAAGCAATTTCTTCTTGGATCTTTCTCACACGTAGCAACTGGGCAGCACTGCTACGTGTGACATGGGAGAGGTGCATGTACATACACCACATTATTTTCAAAATAATTGTACGAAACCTGCAATTACATAAAAAAATGCCGGTGGTCTTACCGGTATATCCTAGAATGTACGGAGGTGCCTTGTACGATGTAGCTTTGTTATTCCAATCTCTTCTGATCTCTTTATCCTGAAGAGTTGGTAACTCCGCCTCTCTACCGGAATTTGGCCTATATGGTCCAGTCTTGAGAACCTTACTTTCTAACAATTCCTGTAACAATACATAATACAAAATTGAACTTCGAAGTGCGTAATTGGATTATATCCGTAATATTTTACGATTATTATACAATCTTTTTTATTCAAGTTTCTCTATAAATAAATACGTCTTTCTTATTTCTACAGTTAAATTAATTTTTATTATAATAGAAGAGAAGAATCGAAATATTATAATAGAAATTACCTTCATTATCTCTGCTGTACTCGCTCCGAATCTCTTTCCAACGCGAAATTTGAGGGTGGGACAGTGACCCGTGTACCTAAAAGTACACACGCAATTATAATTAAAGATGATATAAAATGAATTTTGAAAGATGATAAATTTAAATAATAACACTGCTGTATCCTATCAAAATTAAAGAAATCGTGTTTTTTTTTAAATAAATAAACGACCGTGTTGATATTATGATATATTGTTTCATGGTTGCGATAGAGCGGGACAGGTCAAATATTTCCGTCAGACTTTTGCTGCCTTTCTCGTTATGACAAAAATGGATAGCAAGAAACGACTGATAGCGAGCAAGTAGGTTATTGAGAACTTCTCTAATTCTTCTCTTTTCGCGAACAGATAGTTCTCATTTGCATTTTAAACAGAAAATATAAAAAAAAACATGATCTCGATTTTAATGATAGAATCTTGGACCAATCTTGACTCTTTCCGTAGAATATTAATAATACTAGTGATTTTTTAATTATAAAAGACGGAAAAGGTTTTTCTCAAAGAAACTTTGTTTTCTTCGTCTTTAAAAAAAAAGGAGTTATTGGTTTTCAACATTGTTTCAACAATTGGAACTGGCATAAACCAATTGTCACAAGTAATGTTACGTTTGCTATTATGAATTGGTGTTGATAAAGTTATTATATAATAAGATGGCACAGATTCAGACGACTTTTTTGCTATAGTACACCAGTGTACGGAATATCGCATTTATCATATATCTGCTGAAGGCAGTGTTCAGTTCGCACTTCTTTCTTATTGTATCTTCAAAAAGATCGACTTAAATTCAAAGAGTCCTGACGGCAACATCTCAAGCGATCTGCTAGATAGCGACCTCGCTTCCCTGACACTGATCTTGCGATGTGGACACGGTAAGATGGTTCAACGACCCAGATACGATTTATGCAGATCTTAATAGCGATGCCGCGACTCGTGACAACCACGTAGGAGTGACTTCGGCTGGTTATTCCACCGTGACCGCCACAAAGTGAAGGCTCGATTTACTGGGTCACCGGTAGTCCGCTTTTACGGTTCTGCGATTACTTTATTTAGGGATCGGCCGTGATCGTATTATTCTCTCAGACGCATTTAAAACATCCTAGAGGAGGCAGTGTGGTATCTAGACTCGTAACCGTGAGGACTCGGGTTCGAGTCCGGCTGACCACAGTTGAAATTTCGTCTATACTTCGAAATTTCGCTATACTTTAGCAAATAAAATTTTACTAATAAGTATCATGCACTTTAGAATGTTGTTTGTCATGTACATCGGCTATATAATCCATTTTCTTAAATTCTAAAGTTCAGACGTATGTCCTTCTTTATTTTATTCGAAATAGAACTAGCGTATATATTAATTGTCTCTGTCCATTTCTTTGAAAATATTTTCTGTAAAAATATTCCCAAAAATTTTATTCTTTCCATGTGTTAAATGTAAAACGGTCGTGTAGATATATACGTAGTGCATGTATGTGCAGAAACCTATTGAACATTGAAAGCTCTAAACTTGAAGTAAATTTGGAGTAACTCATGTATTTGTAGATTTATTTCTGCGGTAGATTTATTTCTACATGGACAAATATTAAGATAAATACATTTAATGATTCATGTAATTGTTCTCTAAATAACAATCTAGCTTATTGCTCGATTGTCATACTTCTCTTTGAAGACTAGTTAAGGAGAGCTTCTTGGTTTAAAAATCTGTCATATTCAATACATTTCAATACATCTTTAAAAATTAGTAAAATTATTATTTCATGTAGGAATACATGCTTTAACACTTATATATTATTTGTCCCTACACTCGAATAGTTTATTGAAAATTATTATTTATGTCTGAAAATTAGAAGACACAGCAAAATCTTACTCGTATCGCTCGAGATACTGAAGTATAAAAAGTATAAATGTTTATAATTTTCTTGATTCAGACATAAATAATTATACAATTAGATTATTCTCTGACATAAGTCTTTCATATTTACTTACTACTTTTAATACTTCCAAAGAAAAGGCACAACATATTTGTTAAACAATGCCCGAATATTCAAAACTTTATAAGTACAACAAAATCTAGCAAAATTTCAGAATTGTACATCGATGTTTGGAAATATCTTGTATTATTCTTATAATACTTGCTTTTTTATATTTGCTATTTTTACTTGTTTGTTTTTTTCTTTTCTATCCAACACAGTTGGAAAATTTGTGTTAAATATAACACAAATCACATGTCCAAAACGGTCCACTCAAATTTTTGTGTTAATTTAACATAATATGGATGTGTTAAATGGTAACATTGATACTATGTTAATATTTCAACAGAAAAAAAAATGTAATTTTGATCGTAATTTGAAGTTAATTGTGTGTACAAATAACATAATTTTTATGTTGAAATTAACATATAAGAAATGTTCTTTTTACATTTTACAAATGTAACAACTTGGACTTTTGATTAGTATAATGTGTAAAAGTTACACTGTTTATTTGTTAAAAGTTTATTTTTTAACAAAAGATTTATGTTAACGTAACATTTTATTTTTGTTAAATGTAAATATAAGAAAATGTTATTTTTACATTCTAGAAATGTTAATTTTTTTATTAATATACATATAAAGTGTTGGGTTTATAAATTATTATACATATTAAATAATTGAAATACTTTTATTTCAATACTTTACACGATGGCAACACGAGTTTTTTTGAAATTCCTTGCACGACGATGTTGAGATCGTTCAGAAGCTTCAAGTGATCATTTTTTTCGCTTTGAAATGCCTTGTTCACAACTTGTATCTCAGATAAAATCGGCTTCAAAAACAACAAGTACAACAAGTTTGTTTCGTCGCAATACATATTGTACAGAATTTCCGCAGTATAGCATTTCTCTGAAAGTCTCGTCATATTAAAATGAGTTTTTAACTCGAGCCACTGATGCAACGTTCTATCTACAGCCGCTTCTATAGATAGCCATCTCGTGTCAGAAACCTGTAATATTTGCAAAGGGCGTTCACCACAGTTCATCGCCTCATAAAGCTGAGTGTATTTTATTTGACGCATAGAGGATTTTGAAAACCAATTATAGGTCTCGTGAATTAAAAACTCGAGATTTCGCGGAAGAGTATCAGCCATGGCATGTGACACGGCGAGCTGCAACGAATGGCAGAGACACCTGATCAAAATCAGCGACGGAACTTCGGCTTTCAGTTTTGCATAAACACCGTTATTTATTCCGACCATAACTGAAGCCTTGTCAGTTCCAATAGCTAACAAGTTTTGTAAATCCAATTTTATCTCCTCGAGAGTTCTTTTTAGAGCGTTGACGGTACCCTCGGCATTACATGTTTCCAGCTTGGTCAGTGCTAGAAAACTCGAGATCGTTTTTCCCTGTTTGTCGCTGTAGTATATTATGACAATACCCAACAGTTTATTCACGGATACGTCGTTCGACTCATCTAATAGTAGACTGTATTTTCCGTTCCCAATATCGCTGAGCAACTCGTTGTTGAAGTAAGGGCCAAGTACATTTTTTATTATTTCACTACATTTTGTTCTATGCATCTTCATCCTTTTTGCTGCCTCACTCTCCTTGAAATGATGCATGCACATTTCACCTAAATGATCGCACGAAGCGATTGCGCTATGCGTGCAGAGAAAAAGTGCTATTGACCCTTCGGCAGCTGACGAGCTCGGCGATTGTTCGCGAAAAGACAATTTTTGTTGCCGTTGTAAAGAGAATGGCTCTGCAGCCGTGATGTGTTTTTTTGATGTGCTGTGATTGATTAGATCCACGTATCTTGCCGCTAAGTCGTTTTTGCAGAACTTGCAGTGAGCCTTCATATCGTTGCCCGCTACCTGTTTTTTCATTAAATTTTATGTTATAAAATATAAAACCTTGATATAATATGTAATAATATTTTTTCTATAGCAGACTTTATCGAATTGTCTAGACTATATATATGTATATATATATATAAAGACCATAGATGCTTTCCATTTATAATAATACAAATTGACACAAATGTCGTTCTATACCAAGTGAAAACAACTTAGTCAAAATGATGTCAAAGTGACATCAAATTGATGAGGTACAACAATTTTACAGATGAGTTAACATTATAAATATAAATTTAAAAAAAAACAATAATATGGAACTACGAGCCATCACTTGATTACTTAATATATTAACCAAAGGATTGTGCACGTCATATTATAATAATGTACCACGAGTCGCAATAAAGCCTTCCCTGGTAAAAATTACCGTTAGAAACGGATAGAACGTGCATTCTATCCGTTTCTGACTGTTTTACTATGCGTTTCTTTCCCTGCAATTACGGATAGAAGCAGATGAAAAGTGTTGCAGATTCTATAAGACTGTGTACGCAAATACGGTGAGGAAGGCTAACTGCATCTAACTGATTCCTAACGGAACGGAACTTCTATCTGAACCTATGCGCAGACGAATTATGAATCCTATCCGTTTTTATACGTAGCCAATTTTGAATGTCTATCCGCATCAGATTGCAAAACCAGGCAGGATATCTATCTGCATTTGCATGCAATTATGATTTGCCCGCTCTATCCGTTTCTAACTGCAAATGCATTTTATTCATTTCTTATTACTGCAAATACATGTACATTGTGGGAGGTTTGTAGTTATCAGGTAGATTCTACCTTTAAACGCCAGGAGAAGGGATTCCTTTAGTTACGACACTGTAATTTTTCTGGTTATCGCCTGACAGAACGCCTGCTTATATATTATGGCTGGTTGTATTTTAAATGTGAGAAACGCTTTCCATCATGCGCCGCCTAGCGGCGTCGTCGCGAAGATGCAGATGGATGCGGTATCCGCAATTACGGATAGATACCGTCAGCATCTGATGCGTACAGACTGCGGATAGAAACATACAGGATTCGTATCCGTAGTTGCAGACAAATTCCTATAGGTCGACATTGCGTATAGATGCAGATGGATGCGGTATCCGCAATCACGGATATATACCGTCAGCATCTGATGCGTACAGAATGCGGACAGAAACATACAGGATTCGTATCCGTAGTTGCAGACAAATTCCTGTAGGTCGACATTGCGTACAGATGCAGATGGATGCGGTATCCGCAATTACGGATAGATACCGTCAGCATCTGATGCGTACAGAATGCGGACAGAAACAGACAGGATTCGTATTCGTAGCTGCAGACAAATTCTTGTAGTCGACATTGCGTACAGATGCAGATGGATGCGGTATCCGCAATTACGGATAGATACCGTCAGCATCTGATGCGTACAGAATGCGGACAGAAACAGACAAGTTTTTCTATTGCAAAAGCTTATAGATGCTGTATGCCGATAGATTTCCATTAGATACAGTTATACGTCGTTACATTTTCTGTCTGTATTTGCAGATACAATAGTGCTGCTTACAGAAACGGATAGAGCTAGACAAGCTTGCAGTTACAGCGGATAGGATTCCGTTACATACCATCAGAAATTCTATCTGTTTCTAACTGTTTCTAACGGTAATTTTTACCAGGGTTAAGAATCAGATTCAAATAACGAAACATTTTACCTTTTATTCTGTCAATAAGTGCCTGATGTCTCAGGAAACTCCAGATCCCAAAAACCTTTAAAAAGATTATATTTATTATACTAGCACCACAGACGCGCGCTTCGCGCGCGCTATTTAGCTTTAACATTATGCTATTACTATTACACTATTAATTTCTTGATACACACAACTGTCAAAATATACGATGACAGCTGCAAATGAAGTAAGCGCAGCGAGAAAACCAATCAGCATCGCGGAAAAGCGGCAACAATAAATTCGACTATCGACTTAACATGCCTTTTTTTAGAAAGGATATGACATAAAAGTGATAATAAAATAAAATATTATACCTTCTGGTGTATTTGGTCGCTCATATTTGTGTCGATGTCGTGAGGATTGATTCCTCCGTTTTTCTAATTCTTCCTTTGACAGTGACAAACTCTTGTAATACTAAAAATAAAATAATATCATGAATAAAATAATAAAATAAAATAATATCATTACTTTTTAATGAAATATATATATATATATATATATATATATATATATACACTTCTCACAAAAATTAAAGAAACACTAAATTTATCTTTAAAAATAGACAAAATTTAATATACCTATATCGATTTTTGTACATATTTTATGTAACTATATTGTTAATATTGCATATTTACTTCTCTGCATTCCCAGCAATCCCAGCCTTTTAACTTTGCTCTGTCAGCTTTACGGCGCATGTTAAGCTGCTGTGAAGTGTCCTTTCTTTTTGACCATCTGTATTTGTAAATAATGTTTCATTAGATATATAAAAGCAACTTACATTACCATAATTATTAAGTGATATTTACACATTAAACTTACATCTTTTTTTCAGGTGGCTTGTTTTCTGTGTCATCCAAATTGAAATTATCCATTTCATTTGCAGTTTGTTCTGCAGGCAGATAAAAAGTTTCATGCATTTTTATTGGTGAAAGATATAACTTGTGATATAATTTGTCTTGTTAACTTTATCTTTAAGGACCGGTTGTTCCAACCAGTTGGTAAACTAACTAATAGTTAAATCATATATATGTCTTTGTTTATCCTTTACATTAGACAAAGATAGACATATGATTTAACTATAATTAGTTAGCTTACCAACAGGTTGGAACAACCGGCCCTCAATGTATTACCATTTTCCATTTGCGTAGAAGTTCTATGTTTAGGCGAAGAACATGATCCAAAATCTATATGCTTTATAGGAATTTTCCTCTTCAGTTTTAAAAACTGTTTGACTTTTGACGCAACACTTTTTTGCGTAGGACTGGCTTCTATCACTTCATCTTCATCGGAAGCTTTACTAGTCTTGTTCATTAATGTTGTAGCACTATTTTCAATAACATTTACATCTTGAATAAAATCCTGTTCTACACTATGCAATATATTAGCTGCCTTATGTTTGTCTATACTTGAAGACATCTTTTCATTATTCTTGACTGAATAAGATGCAAGTCGAGATTGTTTCATCATCAGTCTCTTCTTTAGATGTGGTGTAATTTGTGTAGAGATCATCGATGGACTTTTATTTGGCTGTTTATTTTCGTCGGTATTTTTGTGTACAACTGATGAATCAGTTTCCATATCGGAATTAAAATTAATAGGACTTTTCAAGTGTGACACTGCTTCATCCTTTGTTTTTATACAAGGTGTATAAACTGTCATGAAAAATGGCTACAAAATCACATTGCACTATCTTTCTTGGCATTCAATAAGTAATTCAAAGACAAAACGACGCTTGTGTCAACTTGTGTTAGTAAATGGAAAGCACCCCATATACATACCTGAACAATCCATTCTTTCAATTGTATGTCCGTTAGCCAAACTTTTCTGAATTTTTGAGCATACCACTTATTTTTTGGGTCTTTGCTCATCTTAAAGAAAGGAAGTAATACTGGAATCAAATCACGGTTTCATAAACACACTTGACGCAGAATCGAAAGGGAGCGTTCCAGTTGCGTACAGTTCAATTCGACAATCTGAAAGCTGTTTACAAGAAATAAAGATTATAGTTACTGTCACAGGTGAGTCAACACGCTGGGTTTTGATAGCTTAATAATAGTATTGTGTTAATTTTATATATTTTTTTCAAACTTAATAAACTGTGCGTCAGTTTTTCGGTCTTTAAAACACAGCTCTTTGTTGGACCGGTAAATCCACATACTTAAATCGATAATTGAATTTTAATGTTAGTGAGCTTCCTTATTAAATCATTATAAATAATTTATTGCGAAAAATATCATCCTAGCCAGGGTTCGAACTACCTTGCTTTCCTCGATCAGGATTTCACGCGCTTTTGCACACAAGTTGACCTGCGCACTACGTACCTTGACCTCAGCCTCATTGATAATTTCACACTTCTTTAGCTGCTCGATTTGCCAATCCAAGTCGCTAGATTCAACCACCATATGGTGCAAAGCTAAATATCGAGGTTCCCCGCCGGAGAGCGCAGCCGTTGTTAACGGCTCCTCACGTGCCCATATGAGACCTCGCTGTCTCGACTGGTGCTTTAGGACCCGTAGAAGAGCAGTAAAATGTAGAGTAGCTCTGGGTAAATCCAAGGTACAAACAGTAATGGAACGAAGCACAAGTACATAAACAGAGAAATTACACGCTGCACATAGTACTTACGGATTGTCCTCGTCGTCGTCGTTCGTAGGCCTCGGGTTTCACCGCCGTGATCGACACAATGAACGAGCGAATCGTCGCCGAGTTTCTATTAATAATGAAACAATACGACCGGGGACCCTTGTACTGGCGGAATTATTTCCTGCACTCGCTTCAAATCGAGCCCCAAGTCGCTCGCGGTCGGCGGTACACACCAAATTAACATAAACACGTAAAGTGAAATGGGCTGCACGTGCACATGGATGACGGAATACGCAACTGAACGCGGTAACGCTTGCCGCGCGGCGGAAGTTGGCGAACTTTGATTGGCTACCGCGTCGCTTCTTGCCGCGCGCAAGCGCAGATGCGACGCCACCAAGTTATCTTAAAATTATAAAATTTATCTCTAAAATATCAAATTACATTATATACCAAAATTCCCGCAAAAAACACCAAATTATCTTAAAATCACCAAAATTCCCGCTAAAAACACCAAATTATCTTAAAATCACCAAATTTCCCACTAAAAACACCAAATTATTTAAAATCACCAAATTTCCTACTAAAATTATCTTGAAATAACTAAATTTCCCGCTAACCACTAAACCGATAATTCCTACCACCAAAAAGCTTTTAAAACTACCAAATCTAGTGGTAAAACCACCAAGTTGGCAACACTGCTCCGAGCTCAGACTTGCGATTAGCGGGGTCGGGGGGGGGGCGGAAACGCAGGGGGAATGCCGTAAGAGGTGGGCGAGAGGTCCGAGGGAAAGGGTAAAAGGTCATCGGAGGGGGTACACGCGGGGGGGAAAGTCCCTAGGCAAGGTATTAGTATTTATAAGACGTAAATTCCCTAGGCAAGTAATTAGGGATTCAGCACCAGTGTTGGCCCGGGAGTCGGGGTGGGGGAGATTGTCGAACTCGGGCGTTCCGTAGGAGGGGGCGCGCGCCGGGAGCGGCGGGCGGTGGGAAGGGGGGCGAGGCGCGGTCCGGCGTTATCGACCGTGGTTCCGCGTTATCAACCGCGCGGGCGGTGCAGCCGTCAGCTGCGTTCGGAGTAGCCCCGACGGAGCAGCGACAACAGCCAATCATCACGGACAACGTGATGCTTACCAAGCCATTAATACTTGCCGGAAAGGCGTCCAGGAAGCAAGCCGAGGCGGTGAGAAGAGGCCTCGCAAAGATCCAGCAAAAGGGCAGGGAGTCCACCGAGCGGGCAGCGGTCGACGGCGCGCGAGAAGTGAAGCGTCAGGCACCCCTGTAAAATAAAAATAGAAAGAAATTAATAACGAGACAGAGTGATGACAACGCGTCGAAACTTTATTTCGTGGCACCAATTTTCTTTTGCAAATTTCTTAATGTTTAGTTCGTAATTCTTAATAACCTCCGAATAATTATGTATGATTTTATATTTCGCGAGGTATAAACATAAAAAAGGTTTATTTAGCATTAACACTTTAGGTTCAGCGTTAGAAATAGTTTCCATTGTCAAAATTGACAGCGCGAGTGACGCGAAAACACAACACGTCAGACATAAGATATTTGTTAATTTTTATTTTCTTTTCTTTCCCCTTTTCTTCGCGCGTGCGGTACGCTTACGAGTAAGGGTAGCAAGTGCAGTACCATTAACACGATTTATTTGATAAAACAAAGATTCAGATAATATGACGTGTATTATGTGAAAAGCGTCAATCAGTAAACACTAAATGCATTTATGTTGTCAATTCCGCGGCAAAACCGACTTATTCGGTCAACAAAGGTTTTTCCTCGAGCGGCGAACTCGGTCATGTCAACCGTCCTTTGGGTTACAAACCAGTAAGGCTTAAAGACCGGCCCACACGGGAAAGCGGCGCTAGAAGGAGAGGCGCGAGCGCAAAGCGCAAGGTAGAAGCGCCTTAAGGAGATTTGTGCGCGCGAATTAAAGGCCGATTCACGATGGCAGGATTAAATATTAGAGAGAAACGATTAATTTGCTTTTCCCATTCCCCGATGGCGAGTGGGACACGCGGTTGAATAGCAGGAGAGACGACGGAATAAACCCTACGTGGCGCGCAAAGTTGTAGATTCGGCGGTGCCCGACTTAGGATAAAAAGATATAGGGTGTTTCGAAAGTAGTAAACTCGATTGATCATCCGGATCGCGAAAACGCAAACGGCCGATACAGGCGGACCAAGTCACATTCCACAGCATAGAGGGCGACAAAAAAGGGGGACGTCCAGCATAATGGCGCGACTAGTTCAATGATTTGAACCCGAGATGTATCGATCGAGTTTTCGACAAGACGACACGCGCGCGAGTCCCGAGAGAACAACGACACAAACTCCAGGGCAATTGAATCGCTGGAACGCGAAATCGCGAACCCAAACCCCGCCGCGGGAAGCGACAATGGACAAGGGTTCAGGGAGACTCGAAAGGTACAGCGGTACCATCCGCGATGCTATCCGATCACCAGGTCGCGAGATATCGAACCGGGCAAATTTCGCGAGATGTCACGATTAGAGTGGCTCAATGGGTCAGGAAAATGACGATATAGAAGGCCCGTCGACGTACAATCAGCGGAACGACAAAACGCGAACCGGAAGTCGCAAACGGACCTAGACGACCCAGGTGTGCGGATGGCGTCACCAAAACATCACCACGGGTGATAACGAAACGCTTCGGCAATGTAAACGCGAAGTTCCGTTTCCACGATAAAATAATGTTCAAAACGACAAAAAATTTAACCATCATAATTAAAGAGGAAACGAAACTTCGGGTAAAAGCGAATAGAACATAAGAGAAAGCGGCAAGACAAGAACAGGTGAGAGAGCGTACGTGCTTCTATGCGAATTCGCAAACGGCGAAAACACCGAAAAACTGAGGAATTTATCCATTGAATGTATTGTCTGCGAGCGAGTATATGTGAACAATTATCACGGAACGCGGAAGCGAAAACGAAGGCATATGTCAGAACTGACGAGCGAACAAAAGGGCCCACCATACAGCGGGCTCGTGAATTAGGCGTGCCAGGGCAAAAGTGGGGAAGAAGCTCGAGGATAAAAGGGCAGCAAGGCGGAAGAAACGAGGAGTCCGCTTCGCGCTATCAGAAGGTACGGGAAAGTCTTTGTACGCGTATCTACACACAAACGAATTGTACTTACGCGAGCGGCGATAACTCCAAGTACGGGCGGAGCCGATCGTAGAACCTGTAAAGCAAAGGAGTAGAATAAATTATCTGTTACATACAAACAACCTGAATCAAAATTATTCGAACGATTCCGCGCACACAACCCACACGAGCGAAAGACTTACCTGTTCCCGTAGTACCTACCTGTCGGTGTCACCCAACTGCGACGAGAGGTCCAGAGGAGGTCCAGCGGAGGTCCAGAGGGGCGACGTCCAGCGGTGCACAGCTGCCGTCCCGGAGAAGGTCAACCAAAGCAAGGTCCAGCGATGATCCAGAGTCCCAGCGGGCGCGCCTGAAACAGTAAAGGAGGGGAATTGGCGGAGTCCATCGAAGGGTCAGTGAAATTTAATTACCTCTTTCTCGATTTCTTGAATAAAATCGAGTGGCGACCGATGATAAAAGGATCAGATACAGAGTGTGTCGGTAACAACCCTCCGTCCGGTCACAGTATAGGTAGCATAGCCGTCAGTATTTATCGCGGAGCATTTGTAGCTGCGACGACCCGAAAAGAAACTGCGATCTTCGCGAATCCGATACGTAAAATCGAGGAACCTCAAATGGCGACCGTGACATAGGAGTAAAGGCCGAATCGTAGTAGCAGATGTAAAGCGATTATACCGAGAGAAAGTTCGCAAATCTGAAAGCAAAACGCAGCGTCCGTTAGAAAAAAAACATAGATTGTACGCGCCTCCGGAACATACAACAACGTGCAGTTACAGGGCGCGAAATCGTAAGCTTAAAAATAAATTTAGGTATTGCGATTTAAATAATCGGGCCAAACACTGTACGACGTTCCACGCGAATCTATAAAACGAAAAGGGCAAAGCGCGAAAATTTCAAGAAAAGTAAAATTATAAGAAACAATAATATCGCGAGGCGCGCAAGACAATATACAACGTACGCCAAAGGAACGTTAAATCGTGACACAAATTGTAGAAACACGCGGTTTACAAGAAACACGTTAAAAGGGTAGTACGGACGTAGCGAGCAGCGAGAAAAAGTTCAAATAGCATAGCTAGAGTAGGGAAGACCAATAACGATAGGTCCGAAAAAGAAAAATAGCGATAGGAGATCGAAGGTGCGTGGAGAGGAAATGCCGAAAGTGCAACACTCTCCATTGCGAACGCAAACTAGATCGAAAGGACCAGCACTGTCGGAACAAGAGTTACGCGAAAGAATTGCAAACGACAATCTACAGGAACGCGATAATAACGAAACCAACGACGGTATGGCAAACCAGCAGCAAAATATTAACGTTGACGAACAGGGTCAAACAACCAAAACGTTAACGACGAACGATCCGTTGCGCGAACAGGAAAATGACGCGAGCATTAAACTTAAGTACCGAACGCAATAGAAGAAACACAATCGAAAATGAAATCGTACAACAAAATCAACTTCTAGCGCGACAAGTACAAATATTGACAGAACAACTCGAACAAATGAACGCGAGATCCCGCACGAGCCAAAGGTTCGTCGATAACAACCGGAGCGAAGCGGCGAACGAAGAGGTAACCGGGCACAAATTTGACTCTCGGGTATTCAATGACGAGCAGAATCGGCGGGACACAGCGCTACAAATGATTCCGATCCAAGCGCGTCTGCCACGCGGTGGGTGGATCAAAAACCCATTTGACGAATTAGTTTACCGCGGAAAAACGGATAAGCAAAATCCTATAAGATTTTTAGAGAGATTCGATAGACTAGCACGATACGAAGGGGTACCGAAGGACGAGCAGCTGCACTATTTCGGAAGATGCATGAGAGGTGCAGCGTGCCAATGGTACGAATTACAAGATGCAGACGACATTTATGAAATCAAACAACTGTTTACCCAACAATTTTGGGGCTGCCAAGCACAAATGCGATTCCGGCAGCAAATATATTTCGGAAAATACAAGCCAAACGTAGACGGTACGATGACCGAATATGCATTAAATGTAGCCAGACAGGCTAAAACATTACTACCACCGATGAGCGACGAAGAGATCGTGCAGACAATACGCGAGCATTTTGACACCGACATCGCGCACGAACTAAGACCATCGGTAGTTAGAAGCGTCAACGAAATGATTTCGATGTTGGACACACTCGAAAATGAACGTGAAACACGAAGATTACGCGGTGAAGCGCGGCGCGCGAACGAAAGACCCGCAAATACGAATCAACGACAACGCGATAACGCGAATGACGGTAAAAAGACAACGACACAAAGCCGTAACGACAACGAACAGCGACGGGCGTACGGACGTTACAATAATTCCAACAGGCGCGACACGGCGAACCGGAATAACGGAACATCGTCGAACAACAAATCGCCAGCCTGGCAAAAGACCGAATCACCAGGGGCAAAACGCAGAGATGGTGGCGTAGATATTGTCGAATTACCAGACAGCGATGATAGTGCGGCAAAGCCAAAAATCACGCGGTATACGCGTGAACGCGAGGAACGCGACGACAGAGCGAAAGGATACGCGAAAAAGGCGTATGACGAAAAGTACGACGGAAAAGCGAGAGACCGCGGACGAAAGTTAGCGGCAATCACAGCAACGAATCATGAAAACGAATACGCAAGCGACGACGCATCGGCGAACGAAGAATCGACGGAGGACGAGCCGAACGATAGGAACTGTTGCGCGATAACGCGCGAGGAACGCGAGGGCGACGACACAAAAGCGGCAACCAACGACGAAGAAAACCCCATCAACATTATACGAACAAAAAAAATTATCGATGACCTAGACCAGGATATCGAGGACGCGCAAAAGAAGAAAGTAACACAGCCGGATGTACCGATGATTCGAATGAAATTCGGTAGCTGTACGACTAAAGCATTAATCGATACCGGAGCGCAGATAACCGCCATGACAAAAGCTTTTTATGAACAACTGCGCGACGCGAACGAACAAATGGAAATATTGCCGATAAAAAAATTCACCCTGAAAGGAGCGTTCTCCGAACGAGGATCAGTGATATCGAACAAAGCCAAAATTAACTTTGAATATCGCAACGAAGAATACACACACGAATTCTTCATTGTAGAAAACTTGGCTTACGAAATCGTATTAGGCATTGACTTCCTAGTCAAATACAAACTGATACTGGCATGCGACGACTCGATAGACGTGAAATTCCGTAAAACAATAACCCCGGCGGTACGAGTAAATGCGATGAGGCGTGACGAAGCAGAAGAAGGACTACAAAAAATTCTCGACAAGCACGCCGAATTGTTCAATGGCGAAATAGGAAAAGTAAACCACTACCAGCACAAAATAGAAATGAAAATAACTCGACCATATAAACGGAAAACATACCCAGTACCAGAGATACACATGAATCGAGTCAGAAAATACATTAAAGATCTGGAACGCAAAGGCATAATTAAAAAACAAGCAACGCAATACGTAAACCCACTTGTTGTGGTAATCAAAAAGAACGGTGACATAAGATTATGCCTCGACGCGCGCGAGACAAATCGACACATGTCGAATGACCACGCGCAACCACCAACCATTGAAGAAGTCTTCAGACGAATTGGAAAGAAGAAATACTTTACAACTCTGGACGTAAGTAATGCCTTTTGGCAAATACCCCTAGAGGAGGAATCCCAACAGTACACTGGATTCTTCTTCGACGGGCAAACCTACGTGTTCCAACGAATGCCATTCGGATTGAAAACCGCCGGAGCATCATTCACGCGTGCAATGAACGGCGCGCTAGGAGATCAGGAGTTCCTATTAGTCTATTTAGACGACGTACTCATAGCGTCGGATACATTGGAGGAACACCTCTTCCACATTAACTGGGTACTCAAGCAACTAGAAAAATATGGATTCAAACTAAACCGAGAAAAATGCGAATTTTTAAGAGAAGAAATTAAATTTTTGGGACACACATTCAACGAGATTAAGGCTGAAATAAACCAAGAAACACGAACAGCAATCGCAAACTTCGAACGTCCCATCAACAAGAAACAAATTCAATCATTTCTCGGGCTAATCAACTGGGACCGGAGATTCATTAAGAACATGGCAAGGATGACAAAACCACTGGAAGAACTACTGAAAAAAGGACAGAAATTCCAATGGACCGGAGAACGACAGACCGCGTTCACTGAAATAAAGCAAGCATTCCGCGACGCACCTGACCTTTACCTATTCCAGCCAGACGCGAGATACGGAATATTCGTAGACGCGGCTAGATCGGGATTAGGAGCGCGACTATACCAGTACCAACCGAACAACGAAGAAATCAGACAAACGATAGGTTATGCGAGTCGTAGCTTGAAAGGCGCGGAAAACAACTACACAATAACAGAACTAGAATGTTTAGCGATAGTGTGGGCATTGAGAAAATGGCACACATTACTATTAGGACGTCACGTAAAAATTCACACCGATCATCAGGCACTAAAATTCCTGAGCACATGCGTGCAAAACAACGCTCGCATAGCGCGATGGTTTGCTTTCTTACAAGAATTTGATCTAGAAATCATTCATGTACCGGGCAAAGAAAACTCGATTGCCGACGCATTGTCGAGACGCGCAATGGCAAACCATGGCGACATGACAAGCGACATAAAGCGAATTGCCGTAATCAGAGACGTAACGCAGGGCACAAATACCATATGGTGGATCGAAATAATTAGGGCAGCGCAAGCTAACGAAGAATCGCTGAGAGAACGAGCACAGACGGAACCCGATAATGTCTACGAACGTGAAGGCATTATACGCGTGAAATGTCCGGGAGGCGATCGAATAGCCCTACCCCAAAGAATCGCGTGGAAAATTACACGCGAGGCCCATAAATTATTAATTCACTTTGGAACCGACAAAGTGCACGATTTTCTCAAGCGGTATTTCGAAGGGGCAAATTTCGCACGAATAGCGCGAGATGTAGTGGCGTCGTGCGAGGTTTGCCAAGCTACAAAGTTCTACACGCGAGCGACAGTAGGCAGCGAATATTACCAATTACCGGAAGCACCGGGTGATACATTGTCAATGGACATTTTTGGTCCACTACCAGTTACGAACCAAGGCCACAGATACGTTTTAGTCATAATGGACCAATTTTCAAAATACATAAAACTGTATCCGATGCGCGACCAACGTCTCGACACTATTATCGAGATGCTGGAAAATAAGTTTTTCACGGAAATAGGAATACCCGAAACTATACTGACCGACAACGGCAGTCAATTTCTCACCGAACGATGGCGTAAATACGCGAGCGACAAAGGATTCATCGCGCGGAGAACCTCACCGTACAATCCCCAATCCAATCCTGTGGAGAGGGTGATGCGCGAAATAGGGCGAATTATTAGGACATACGCGAGCCACAGGCAACACGCGTGGAGCCGGATACTCGAGCGGGCGGAGATGGTTGTTAATCATACGACACACTCATCACACGGATACACACCGTGCGAATTGAATGACGGGGAAGAAACAGGGCATTTGGCGACAATAGATCCCGCGCTACTTCCTCTCGTGGACGAGGAACATGTGCAAGAATGGGAAGAAAAGGTACGAGAGGCGCGGGAACGCCTGGCCAAAGCAGCGAGGAAGAGAAAAATCCAGGCCGACAAGCATGGTACGGCGGAATATCGCGCCGGTCAGCAGGTCTGGATTAAACTGCATAGACGCTCGGACGCGAGTCGCAAATTGACGCGGAAAATACACCTAGTATTCGAGGGACCGTACCGAATACAACAGATAATACGCCCAAACGTATATCTCATACAGGATTTGGACGGCCAGACGATAGGCATATTTAACGCGCGACAACTAAAACCGAACAGAATTCCCAGACTGAAAGGAGAGGAGGACCAAGAGGACGAAGACGACGATGATGTAATCAACGAAACCGACGCGGAAGAAGACGCCGACGCCGATGTTGAAAGTAGCGAAGAAGATGAAGAGATCGACAGAAATCATCAAAATCGATCAATCAAAGTGGACAAAAGACGCGACGACGTCACAGAAATCTATTCGTCGAGCGACGAAAATGGCGAAAATCGCGAGAACGAACGACAAGGAGAAGGGATAAGCGCCGATGAAGAACCATGGCGAGATATTGAACGGAGACTATTACAGTCCACGGATAGCGAGCGTGACACGGGGAACAGGCGGCGCGAGCCCGATACCGACATAATAGAAATATCGGATACAAGCGACGACGAAGTCAACGGTGAAAATAATATTCCACGAATCAACGCGATGGAAATAGCGGATGCAGACAGCGAAGCGACGACCGTCGATTACGAGGAGTTTGCCAAAGGATGTAGAATACGGAGTCACAGCACCCTACTTACCCCGGATACATCGATGACCGAGGACACTGGAAGTTCCAACGATGAATCCGACCAGGAAATAGCGAATGCAGCGGCGACAGAAGAATCCCACGATGACCGGAAGAAAAAAATATGCGAATTAATAAAAATCGAGATAAAGGAGGAGATATCAATCAAACATGAGACAAACAATGAACGGTTCGACCAACGTGAACACACAAATCGCGTCGACCAGTCAAGAAAGACGGGGAGTAGCGACGACGCGAGCACAGAAAAACGCGACGCGAAAAGGAGTAAAAAAGTAAATTTCGGAGCAAAACGGCGATCGGCACGTATCCGAGAAAATCAATTGCGGCGTGACAACGGCGGCGGAAATAAAAAAAAAACACGAACCGAAAGGACATATTAAAAATCCTTAGTGCGAATATTATCACACACCGAGTGTGCAAAACAAGGCGTCCCGCGCGCGAAAAACACAAACTTGCGCTCGCAAAAGCAACGACCGCGGCGCGCGACCGCGAAAATCACGTAGTTGACAATAACACACCGCGACGTATACACGCAGTACGGAACAAGTGTAACATCGTTAGCAAAATGAAGAGACTGGAAAATACAAGAAGCGAACGTCGCGAAATTGTGTCGCGAGTGATGAACAAACGTGCAAACAAGTTGGAGCAGGAGCAACGGGCGGAAAAAATCGTACGTTTGGCGGAAGCTTATGCACAGCATCTAACCAACGACGACGAAACGGTGAGCCGACAAGCTCTACGAGAAGAAGCAATGGCGAACCAAAGAATAATACGCGCCATAATGGAGCTCGAAGAAATGCGCGGTCAAAACATTGCTCATTGCGAGGAAGTCGAAGTGCGCGATCAACTGGACAACACCATCGTCGCGAACGCACTCGTGCTAATATCGGCGCGAGGGCTGCGAAAAGAAAGTGCGCGCAAGTTCCGAATCGTAACCGACGTGGAGGACGAGGAAGTGCGAATAAGTGCGCGTACGATCGACGACGCGGACGAGGTAAACGCGGCCGGGAAAATAAATAAAGAACCCGAATTTATATCGGGTAACCCGGAGCCGCCGATCAAGCCATCGTCACAAGGATCCACCGTCAGCATCGGCATACAATGTGATTTGCCGTACATGATCGGTTTCACAGAACGCGACCCAGCCGTATACAAGCGCACCAAGTTTCGACCCGAACGACTCAACAAATACGGACTGGAGGAACCCGACATACACTCCCCGGAGCGCGACCCGATCGCCACAAATCAAGCCGATATACACAACAAACAGATGCAATCACCGATAAGACAACCCACGCCGGAACCTGGACCGAGCAAACAAAAAACCGAGGACGACAGCAATGACAACGACGACGGGGCACACGAAGAAGTCCACGATACAGTAACGTTCCACGAAGGGGACCTCAGCGAGGACGAAGAAAACGACAGCAACGAAGGGGACGGTAATGACAACTGCAGCGAGGAAACAAGCTCCAGTAAGATTTGCATAAAATACGAACGCAAGCAAAACTTGCTGTTAGCGATACAGAAAACTCGCGAACGAAGAGCAGCAAGAATAGCGAAGAACCGTACAAAAAATTTGTACGAACAAGAGCACGCCGAACGACGGGCGAAGCGGCGAGAAGAACGACGACAACAACCGCAACAGCCGACTGCAGGCATCCGGAAGAGCTGTAAATGCGCGGTGAACCGCGATATACAGCTGACGGGGAGAATGCAGCCGTCAGCTGCGTTCGGAGTAGCCCCGACGGAGCAGCGACAACAGCCAATCATCACGGACAACGTGATGCTTACCAAGCCATTAATACTTGCCGGAAAGGCGTCCAGGAAGCAAGCCGAGGCGGTGAGAAGAGGCCTCGCAAAGATCCAGCAAAAGGGCAGGGAGTCCACCGAGCGGGCAGCGGTCGACGGCGCGCGAGAAGTGAAGCGTCAGGCACCCCTGTAAAATAAAAATAGAAAGAAATTAATAACGAGACAGAGTGATGACAACGCGTCGAAACTTTATTTCGTGGCACCAATTTTCTTTTGCAAATTTCTTAATGTTTAGTTCGTAATTTTTAATAACCTCCGAATAATTATGTATGATTTTATATTTCGCGAGGTATAAACATAAAAAAGGTTTATTTAGCATTAACACTTTAAGTTCAGCGTTAGAAATAGTTTCCATTGTCAAAATTGACAGCGCGAGTGACGCGAAAATACAACACGTCAGACATAAGATATTTGTTAATTTTCATTTTCTTTTCTTTCCCCTTTTCTTCGCGCGTGCGGTACGCTTACGAGTAAGGGTAGCAAGTGCAGTACCATTAACACGATTTATTTGATAAAACAAAGATTCAGATAATATGACGTGTATTATGTGAAAAGCGTCAATCAGTAAACACTAAACGCATTTATGTTGTCAATTCCGCGGCAAAACCGACTTATTCGGTCAACAAAGGTTTTTCCTCGAGCGGCGAACTCGGTCATGTCAACCGTCCTTTGGGTTACAAACCAGTAAGGCTTAAAGACCGGCCCACACGGGAAAGCGGCGCTAGAAGGAGAGGCGCGAGCGCAAAGCGCAAGGTAGAAGCGCCTTAAGGAGATTTGTGCGCGCGAATTAAAGGCCGATTCACGATGGCAGGATTAAATATTAGAGAGAAACGATTAATTTGCTTCTCCCATTCCCCGATGGCGAGTGGGACACGCGGTTGAATAGCAGGAGAGACGACGGAATAAACCCTACGTGGCGCGCAAAGTTGTAGATTCGGCGGTGCCCGACTTAGGATAAAAAGATATAGGGTATTTCGAAAGTAGTAAACTCGATTGATCATCCGGATCGCGAAAACGCAAACGGCCGATACAGGCGGACCAAGTCACATTCCACAGCATAGAGGGCGACAAAAAAGGGGGACGTCCAGCATAATGGCGCGACTAGTTCAATGATTTGAACCCGAGATGTATCGATCGAGTTTTCGACAAGACGACACGCGCGCGAGTCCCGAGAGAACAACGACACAAACTCCAGGGCAATTGAATCGCTGGAACGCGAAATCGCGAACCCAAACCCCGCCGCGGGAAGCGACAATGGACAAGGGTTCAGGGAGACTCGAAAGGTACAGCGGTACCATCCGCGATGCTATCCGATCACCAGGTCGCGAGATATCGAACCGGGCAAATTTCGCGAGATGTCACGATTAGAGTGGCTCAATGGGTCAGGAAAATGACGATATAGAAGGCCCGTCGACGTACAATCAGCGGAACGACAAAACGCGAACCGGAAGTCGCAAACGGACCTAGACGACCCAGGTGTGCGGATGGCGTCACCAAAACATCACCACGGGTGATAACGAAACGCTTCGGCAATGTAAACGCGAAGTTCCGTTTCCACGATAAAATAATGTTCAAAACGACAAAAAATTTAACCATCATAATTAAAGAGGAAACGAAACTTCGGGTAAAAGCGAATAGAACATAAGAGAAAGCGGCAAGACAAGAACAGGTGAGAGAGCGTACGTGCTTCTATGCGAATTCGCAAACGGCGAAAACACCGAAAAACTGAGGAATTTATCCATTGAATGTATTGTCTGCGAGCGAGTATATGTGAACAATTATCACGGAACGCGGAAGCGAAAACGAAGGCATATGTCAGAACTGACGAGCGAACAAAAGGGCCCACCATACAGCGGGCTCGTGAATTAGGCGTGCCAGGGCAAAAGTGGGGAAGAAGCTCGAGGATAAAAGGGCAGCAAGGCGGAAGAAACGAGGAGTCCGCTTCGCGCTATCAGAAGGTACGGGAAAGTCTTTGTACGCGTATCTACACACAAACGAATTGTACTTACGCGAGCGGCGATAACTCCAAGTACGGGCGGAGCCGATCGTAGAACCTGTAAAGCAAAGGAGTAGAATAAATTATCTGTTACATACAAACAACCTGAATCAAAATTATTCGAACGATTCCGCGCACACAACCCACACGAGCGAAAGACTTACCTGTTCCCGTAGTACCTACCTGTCGGTGTCACCCAACTGCGACGAGAGGTCCAGAGGAGGTCCAGCGGAGGTCCAGAGGGGCGACGTCCAGCGGTGCACAGCTGCCGTCCCGGAGAAGGTCAACCAAAGCAAGGTCCAGCGATGATCCAGAGTCCCAGCGGGCGCGCCTGAAACAGTAAAGGAGGGGAATTGGCGGAGTCCATCGAAGGGTCAGTGAAATTTAATTACCTCTTTCTCGATTTCTTGAATAAAATCGAGTGGCGACCGATGATAAAAGGATCAGATACAGAGTGTGTCGGTAACAACCCTCCGTCCGGTCACAGCGGAAATCGCGCGCTCCCCGAAAAAAAGAAGAAACCGCGTTATCGACCGCGGCGGCGAGCATCTATCCGCGGCGTCGCGCGCTTCTTTCTCGGGGCCGGACGCGGTTCGCGGTTTTCCGCTTTGCCTCGCTGATCGAGAGAATGTTCGTGCGCGAGGATTGATTGATTGATTGATTAATCGTCATTTATTATACGCTCTGGGACAGGTCCCCTAAAGCGTTAAGACATTGTTACACAATATGCAAAATTCAGAAAGCGCAAAACATACAACGATGAAACACAAGAAAAAAAATAGAAATAGAGATAAGAGAAAAGAAAGTGTATATATATGTGTAAAGAGAGTACACTCTCTTCAAATCTAGCGCGCTTAGTAGGCTCCACGCGCGTTTCTATGACACCCGCCGGATGTCTCGTCGAGGATTAAAGGAACAGCTGAACAGAGGGGGGATAGAGAGAAGAAATATAAGAGAGAACACGTGTGAGAATAAAGAGGTTACATAAAGAGAATCAATTGCCATAAACGATAGAGGTAATTAAAGAAGAGTTGTGAAAGAGAGACGAATGATTAACCTTAATTGTCGTTTCTCTTATTTACAGGTAACTGGTAAATTGTGTATACATTGTAAATAGTAATATCGATTATAAGATAAAATCTCTTATTTACAGAGAAACAAATTTGGTTCATTTATTCGGATAACCTAAACCTCACATATAGAAAGATATTATATATGTATATAAAGAATGAGCATATAAAGAAAACAACAAGGTAACTACAAGTATTACATATGCTCAATTGTGAGTCTGCAGCGATTGCCGGAGCAAATGCTCGTAAAATTTGTGCTTAAATTCGCAAATGGAAGAAAAATTGCGGATGTCGGGAGGAATGTCATTCCACAGTTCAGCAGCCAGGGAGCAAAAGGAGCGCTTGAAGAACTCCGTGCGGCACAGCGGGAGGTTAAGAGCGCTACCCAGGGCCCTAGTATCGCGCAAGGCTATATCACGCTTAAATACGAAATTACTGTACAGGACCTGAGGTTTCTTCTTCCGCAACACGGAGAAGGTCAAGTTCCCCACGAAGTACAAACGTCGGAAACCAATTCTTAGCCAACCAAGTCTGGCTAAATAGGGAGTTATATGCTCGTCCCACTTGACCTGATAAATGAAGCGGACGCATTTGTTGAAGGCCCTCTGCAAACGTAGGTCCTGCTCTCTTGTGATATTGGTTTGGACCGAGCAGCAGTAGTCAAACAGAGGAAAAATAAGAGCCATGATGAGCCTAATACGGAGAGAAATGGGCAGGAGATGTTTGCCGAGTTTTAGCTGGTAAAGCGCCGAATTCACACGAGAGATTGTCTTCGTGGTCTGCTCGGTCCAAGAAAGTGTACTGGTGATGGTGACACCCAAGTATTCCACCGTATCCGAGAAAGGAATAGTAGTGCCGTCAACAATAATGTGGAGTAAGGCACTCATCTCCAGGTCACTAATATATCGCAGTGTTCCCATGATCATCGCTTTAGTTTTCCTGGGGTTAATCGTGAGCATGTTGTCCGTTGCCCAACCTAGAACCCTAGGATGAGAGTTCGAGAGAGAGACGAGTACTCTTCGTCCACCTAATTTGTACGTTTTACAATTTATTTTTTGCGCGCGGGACGCGCGTTTAGACGCGTCCGAACTCGTTCAAGGTCGCTCTTCTCGACGCCCCACGTGGTGGGGGATGAGCGCGCGAAAACACGTTCAAGCGTGTTCAAGGTCGCTCTTTTCTCGTCCGCGCGGGGTCCCGATCTCCTTTTTTCGTCTTTGTCCGTTTTGGTCTGTAGGATGTTTCAATCCTTCAGACGTATCGTAGATGACGCAATCGCGGCGATTGTGGAGTAAGCTGAATCGGGGGATCTAGGGAGCGCGGGATCGTAGATAATGATACAATCGCGGCGACAGTGAAGTAACCACAGTGGGGGGGACTTAGGGAGCGCGGGATCGTATCGAGATAGGTACAGATCTGGAAGAAGGGGAAAAGAAAGAGAGAAAGAATACATAGATGAGATATCCGCGTACGAGCGGTAGTTTTAATTTGAAAAAATAAAAATATACATATGTCGATGTGTTTACATTTTTTGTGTATGAATATATATATTTGTAAATATGCATCGTGACATTAGGATTTGAAACAAAGCGCGGTAATCTCACAGTCGATGATGTTGTTAGGATCGAAGTATTCGCTTCTTAGTATCGCAGTCTTAGCCGAAGTTCCCGTTTTAATCGCGTTGGCGGCTATCTCTCGATAGCGCGAATACTTCGCGTCGACTTTCTCGGTCACCGCGCTCAGCGCCGAGACGATGCAATCGACGCAAAATTGAAAATCGTACAGCGAGAGCAGGATGGTGAGCGACATTGCCAGACGAGTCAGACGTTGGGTAGCTCCATACGCAAGATCGACAGGTTGTTGATCCATCCGAATCGCAGCGTCAGATCTCCGATCGATATCGGCGAGGGGGGGCGGGTTCCGTCGACGAGGTTGGATCGCAGACACGACAATATGTCACGTTTGCGCTCGACTAGTCCTTTACACATATCGAGCGTCAGAGAGATCTCCCTGCCTTGTTTATCTCCCAGGGCGATATCTACGTACGAAGGTGTGGGTCACGGTCTTACATACAGGTCTGGAAACTTCAGTGGTGGGGGTAGGTCGCTTAGTGAAGTTGTTTTTATGTCATCTAATAGCCACTAGAGTCGTTGCGATCGATGTTCGCGCGGTGGCGAGGGACGCCGGAGGCCGGGGGGGGGGGGGATATCTGTCATATGAAATTTGGCGGAGTGGTTTTGTGTCTACTTCGTAGTCTCGACATTACGGGTTCGAATCTCCGTGCCCTTAAGTTTTTTTTTTATCTTTTCACAAAGCAATGTGATAAATAATAATGCTTTAAATATAATTTAAGACTATAAATTAATGAAATATGTATATATAAAATAAATACGAGTTTTTATTCTGAAAATTAAGAACAAATAAAAATATCTTTTTATAAGTTTATTTTTATCCTTTTTCTTTTATTTTTGTGGTATTATTCCAGGTTGTCAATTCAAGGTAAGTATAACGAATAAAAATCAACTCTTTCATTTTATCTCCTTTTATTTTATTTTTTTAAAATTCTTGCAGATATTTTAGTTTTTAAAATCAAGTAGATACGAGAGAAAATATAAATCAATCCTTCAATTTTTGCCATTTTATTTTATTTTTTACAGGTATTCCGAAATTGAAATGGACAGTGTTTGGCTGCATGCAAGAAAGTATCGCAAGGTAAGAAACGATGATATTATTGAGTTAGGGTCAAAGCACGTAATATTGCGTAGCAATATATGACTGTCATATAATTGACTAATGAATAAGGTGCTTAACGTTTCGCTTACGTAAGCACCTTATTCATTAGTCAATTTGGACAATTTTTTCTTAACAACAAATTTTTTTTTCAGTTTTAAATTTTCCTGGTGAGCGTTTTGCCTCATTCTTAGTCGTATATAGTAAACTATTGCATAGGTCAGGATTTCAGATGCATGTTCTTTACAGGGAAACGTGAAGGTGTAAGATTCAAGTACTTCATCGAGAGTTACATCGAAGACGTCAGCACGAGAGCAATATTTTGCAAACGACGCTTCAATATGACGGATCAGATTAAAGAAATGGAGATTTGCGTGAATCAGACCACCGCGTGATTTTATTTGAACCAGTTGCGACTCCGAGGATCCGCAGCTGGTCTTCAATCTCACGGCTTCTTCACACGCCGAGCAGGATTTATATTTTTTAAGGACTTGCTTGCACAGGTAACCTGGAAAAACAATGCAATAATTTTCGACCATCATTTAAATAAAAACGCCCTGTACCCCTATTCTGTAACTCTTAACGACAGTGTCGGTATCGTTATGTTGTCGTTGCGCAGGTATACTATATGGGAAAAAAGCTGCGCAACTGTCGTTATGAGCACATAACGACGCATAACGAGTTACAGAATCGCACTACTGGGCCGTATTCTGTTCCGCTTTAACGGTGTCGGCGCAGCTTTTACACGATATGAAAAACCTGTTCAACGACGCTTATCGAACTGACAGTTGGTAGGTAGGAACGGAATACGGGCCCTGCCTCTAAAGTAAAAGAACATGAATTCTACGTCGACACATGTAAAGCGAGTTAAAAGATCAATGATAGCAAACCATGCAATGGTTAGTGCAGTACAGCAAGCGTTGTTGTTAGTATAATACAAACCTACGTTTTTGTTTAGACAAAACATATTTTTGCAGAGACGTAATTAAGATATAAAACCTGTTACAAAGTAGATAATACAATCGAGGATAGGGGAAAGGGCATAATCATGTTCGGAATGAGGATCAATGACATTGTCCGCCTCCCAATCGTCATGTTGCAATACAAGGTCGAGTTTTTCCTTTATTTTTCGCACATATTCCGCACTTTTGCCCTCACGTTTATTGTCGTAAATTGCTTTGATTTCACTAATAGAGATCAACGTCGCCGGTCTCGTATCGGACGAAACCGTGCAATTACCGTATTTTGGAGGTTTAATCACGCTATACACCGATAGCAATTTATACAATTGTAAAAATGTTGGGCAATTTGGATGATCGTTGCATCCCGCGCATTGGCGTATAGTGCCAAAGAATTTCTAAAAGAGGCAAGTATTGTTCATTGTAGAACAGGTAAGTACATGTAAAATTTATTGATAATACAATAAACATATCATTAAATAAGAAAAATATACATTACCTCTAAGTTATCCTGATTAACTTTTCCAGTCAACAGGTACTTGAAATCGAATTTGTCAATCAGATAAGCGCAAAGGTCCATTGTCGATCGAAGAGATATTCTTAATCCTCGTGAAGTTTCGACAGTAAGAAATTCTTCTGCTGTGATATCTTTTTCCGACACTGCCGATTCCCATTCATTCAACCACCGCAATGTATCTTCCAGAACCTAAGAATTACGTAATAATTAAAAAATTGTATGTAGTATTATCGCTATTTTATTTTTAATTATGCGACCAAGTTATTTTTGTACCTTAAAGTCATTACAATGCGGCGTGAGCCCTTGATTTGGCGATTTGCGATTCATTGCGTCAAACATGTCGTTCATGCGTTTGCAAAAGGAAATTGTTTCTTCACACCCGCTGAGTTCTTCGCACCCGCGTGACAAATAAAACGTGAGCCCATCAGCCATGGAGTTGCTGAATATCTGTAACACAATAAAAAGTTTTTGACTAATTCATAAAATTTAAAACGGCCCGAATAAATACCATATTTTTCGTTACACACAAACGTACCTGAGTAGCCAGTCTGACTCGCATTTTCGATGTGTTGTCCAGCACAATATGTCTATTCGTTATTTTTGGACATACTCGTGCATTTCCTGGATGATTCTTATCCAGATTAAACAACGTTTGGAAATACTTCCAACAAACGTAGTCATCCGTAGATTTTAACTAGAGAATAATGCCAACTATAATTTACTGACCTACGTATTGTATGTAACTTACATTATGAATAACGGTGGGCATCACCTTTCAATTCTTTTAAGTCTTTCAGGTTCATAAATAAAATTACAGAGCCCCAAAATCCGGCTTTCGTGGCGTTAATATTTTTTTTTATTTTTTAATAACATAAGTGAAGTAAGATAAGCACGGATAAGTGAAAATTCCATTCTTAATGGAATGAAAATATCAACAATGATAAAGCCTTTGATATTTTCTTTCCGCTTTTCCGGAATATAGTAGTAGATATGTATGTCGAATATTTTTTTAAGTTTTTATCTTTTTTTTTCAGGTGTTATGGGTTTCCTAAGAAGGTAGGTATATATTTATTTTCATGCAACACATATTTTTTAGGATCTCCGGGATTCAAAGAAAGATATGTATTCATTTTTAATTACATTTTCTTTTTCAGGTGTCTCCAGGATTCCAACTAAGGTATGTATGTATTTCTATGTAATTTTTTTATAGCTATCATGTAACTTTATCTCTAGAGTAGAAACGTGAAAAGTGAAAAATTTCATGTGATTATCTCTTTCTATTCGACACTAATAGAAAGAGATAGTTATATGAAACTTTTTACTTTTTACGTTTCTGTCCTACAGGAAAAGTTACGTGATTACTGCCCAGGTTCCTTAAGATTTTAGGAAAAGTATATATCAATTAAACTTTTGTTTTTTTGACACGTTACCTTTCAATTTTTTTTATTGTAGTTATATTTTTTTTATTGCAATTATTTTCTCAACTTGTTATTTTATTTTGTAGGAAGGTATATATGCAGATGCCCTTTAATATCTTTCTCATTATTGTCGCTAGTAAGCATAAGACTACAGATTATCATCTTACAACTTACCCGCAATTTTCTCTTGTTGTACAACCGGTTTCGGATGTTCTTGATGACGTGGCAGATATCGGAAAAAACGAATACTTTCCGATTGTCGTCCAAAGGGTGAGTGAACCACGTTTTGGTATTTTCTATCGTCCCTCTGACACCCAAAAGCGACCACATTTTCGCGTTTGTTGCAGCACCGTCGGCAATAACTCCGTGGATTATCGCTCCGCATTGTTCCAAATAGGGAATAGCTTTAACGACAATTTTCGCGAGTTCTTCTCCTTTTACGGGATTTTTAGAAGCAAACACTGCGATTGGCTGTGTATATACATCAGCAAGTGGCTGGAACATGAGGACAAGACCGTGTGTTGCCTGCTCGTTTATGTCTGTGGATTGTTGCCCATCATCACTAAAGTCGGTTAAGCCCAGGTAAGTTAAATTTCTGGAACAAACTGCTACAGACTTCCTGAGGTTTATTTCATCGAGCAGTAAAACCCCGTGACGCTGCAGTGGAGTTTTCGATGCAAAATGTTTCTCGAGGAGTTTCGCAAATTCTTCATCGAAGCCACACTTTGCGTTAATTAAAGAAAAATAACTGCGTATTGTCCTTGTGCACGGAAGTGGTAGAATATTGTTTTTGCGCAAAAATTCGTAATCTCTTGGAGATCGGATGTTCATAAGCATGCACAACATAATCCATTCATCGGAGTAACGTCGACCTTTGGCGTCCTTTTTCTTTGCCGCGGCGATGATTTCCTGAACTACTAATTTTTGAGACTTTGAGATGTTGTCTAACTCAGCTAATTTTTTATCCACAGCCGTATCTTGCATGCTTGCCATTTGTGCTTCTTGTGCTTTCATACACGTAATGAGATCTTTCACGCGATCCTTAGCTCGAAGTTTCTGACGCCTTTCACGTCTGATTTTCATCCGCATCGCTAATACTTTACGTCGATCAATGGGGTTTGAAATGTTACGAATCCGATTCATCGTCGGACGAATCTTCAGCCGTGCCCTCTGTTGCAATATGCATTTCCTCCACTTCATACAGGAATCGCATCTTTTCTTCTTCGAGAGTAGAGAACAGCCTTTACTTCTCCACTTGTCGATGTTATCTTGATATGCCCCATTGACTACTACAAAATGGATACTAATGTCACCTAGGCCACTGCAGACGTTCATTCCTTTGAATTTTTCTAGTATGTCCTTAAGCATTTCTTTTTTCTTTAGAACACGTTCGAGATTCTTATCTTGTAGATAAACGTGACGACCATAAACAAAATATTGTAATATTCCGTCGATGTCAAGTGTAACACTTTTTTGTGCTACTGGACAATGTTCGCCGTTTTCGACCTTCATGATCGCGTATGTAAACAGCGTACATTGTACAATTTCAGTACGCATGTTGACCCAACTCCATCCCTTCGGGACATCGGCAGAGAAGTCATTACTGGTGCTCGCATTTTCTTCCGGTATTACTGGCATAATAAAGTCAAGCAATTTTTATGAGCAATGGTCAGTTTCCGTACTAATGAAAATTCGTAAGCTCTTATAATCATTATATTGCACAACTTACATTTCATATTGATTCGTTTCATAGCATATAAAGTATATTTTTTCTCGATTTTCATTACAGTAAAAATAAATTTAATATAATTTATTCTTGTTTCAGGTCAGACTAAGAAAATTCACGTAACTTTTAACGGTAAGTGAAGAGCCTGTTCACGCGAAGCGTTTTTGCCGCGCGATTGCCGCGCGATATTGCAGCAATCGTATACTCGCATACGCGGAAAGGCGTACGCGCGACGACGAGCATCTACGATACGCTTTGCGGCGTTTTAGATTTATAGGACACTCGTCTTTCCTCTACTCGCTTTTTCACGTACGCGCGTATACGCGCGTTATTGCACCTCGCCTCGCGACAGTGCGCGGGCGCGCGGCAGCAATCGCGCAGCAGAAACGCTTCGTGTGAACAGGCTCTAAATAGAACAGTTTTATTTATTTCATTTATTTCACTGAATATCAACGATTCAATTTGCTATATATTTTTTTCAGGTTTTGCGGCTTCTACCGTGGTAAATATATATATGTTATATGTAGCATTCTATATATATTTTTCCAGGTATTGTGACTTAAACGGTATAAGCTTTTTTTTTCTTCTAAACATTTGGGCAAGACATTGCATTACTCACGTTCGCTGATTTCCACAGATGAGAACACTTTGGCAGGCTTCTGAGGAGCAAATAAATTTGCTATTGGAGGTTTACAACTCGATATCATCATTGGAGAGAGCGACAACCCAATGTCTGTATCAACGCTTGGAGCGGGTGAAGAAACATCAGCGATATCTGTAAAATCAACGAAAGAAATTTATATATGTTTCAATTACTTATATACTATCTTTTTTATATCAATAGTGTAATAAATACTTTTTGTATAAGGAAACTCACCGACGGAAGTACTGGTTTCTTGAATTGGTTTCGTGAGACTAGAGGACTGGAGACTAGAGGACTGGATGCTTAAAGAATTTATTCGAGAATCCAAAACTTGCTTCGCATTTTCATGCAGTGGCTCACAATTTTCCTTTCCCGTCGGAACGTCACCGAATCTTGTGGGCACAGCGAGCTGCTTGAGCTGCACATGCTTGTATGCGACCTTCAATCAAGAAATACATTATTTGAATAAGAATCTTTTCAAACTGTGAAATTTTTTTCATTAAACTCACCCGTGCAATTATTTGGCCATTTGCGTCGAGCTTGACCCACTCACGAGCAATGTCTTCCTCGTTAAAATGTTTTTCACATATAAAATCCGTCTGGCACAACTGCACAATACCCGGAATAACTTTTTCCCACTTCTTCCACATATCAATGTTTTTCGGCACTCGAAATAGAGAACGTTTCTGCTCGGTTCTGCTACCGGTTTTGCAATTCGGTACCGCACACCACTTCGTCATATTTCAAAAAGTTTTTTAATTTTAAACACAATCGTAGAAACAGATATCTCCGGCATTGTCAGTACGGCCGTTAATAATTAGCCTACGATACGTTCGTACCCCCCGAGGAACCCACATGACATTTGAACGTGTCCCTTCCGCGAGACGTTTTGCTGTTAGCGCCCGCTGCTAGCTTCAGCTATACGAGTTTTCGGGTTACGTTCATCTGCGGACTTCGATGACAGCGACAAGTAGTGGCTATGCTAGAAACTAAATGCATCCTCGATAAGCGACCATGCCCCCACCACTAGAATTAGCGGTAGTCTCCAGACCTGTATGTAAGACCGTGGTGTGGGTATACCGTACCACGGTGAATTAACCGTGACACCGATGGCCAAGTATTTGTAGCCAGTCGTCGTCAGCGGATAACGTGTCGTCAGGATGCGCACCGCAGGCGCGACGACGGTGTCGCGAACGTCGTTGGGAAGGTGAGAGCTGGAACGCGACTCCCGATGATGATGATGATGATGATGATCGTCCGTCGATTCTATCCTTCGTCTCTTGCCGTTCTCGTTCACCTCCGAATCCGTCTCGCGAGGGGAAAGATCCCTCGGCGCGGGTCGATCGGTCAACGTCGAGAACATTTCGCACACACGCTATAGTATCGTTCGTTTCTTATTTTTTCCGCGTCGTATTCGGCTGACGATGCGATACTGATGCTTTGGGGGGACACATCGGTATAAGTAGAAAAGTTCTTACTTATATCGCGCGATGTGTGGTGTGGTGTGGGGATTTGCGCAGTCCTCTACTTTCTTCGGTTGGTACGGCGATCGGAAAGCTGAACGCCGCCGTCGTCGTCGTCATCGTCCGAATCGCTTGCCGGTGACGTTAAATCGCCGACGCGTACGATTCGATCGAGAAGATCGCGCAACTGTTGCAACAGTTCAGTCTTAGGGCAGACGATATTCAGCATCCGTAGATCGAATTTACCGGCAGCCGTGACGGTTTTCGTAAATTCATTGAATCTGTAGAACTGCGTCCGAGTGGTGAAGTACAGATTGCCGTCGACGTATCGGAAAATCAACGTCACGCCGGTCGGTATTCCGGGAAACGTCGCCTCGAGAGGCGTAAATCTGACAACTCTCTTCTCACATTCGTTTATCTCGCCCACCGAGTTACCGTTGAACAGCACGAAGGAACGTCCTCTGTGGGTGTTTACCGCTCCGTTGATTGTCGTCTTTGCGGGAAATCCGAGTTCTTGCAAGGTCTTCGGCCAATTTGGTCGCAGAGTAAATTCCGGATATTGAACCATGTATACCGAATTATCTACGAACACCATGAGATCACCGGACGGAGATTGATAGGCGGCAGCTATGCGCGTGTAATTGTTGTGAAGAAAGCTCATGTGATTCGACAGGGCTACAGGTCCATTGTACGTCCTACCGCCCAGATCGAGCGACCAAACGTAACGCTTGTACGAGATGTACATTCGCTTTTCCAAAATCAATATCGTGTTTACGCGATCAAGGGTGCACAGGTCCGGCGACGGCGGCGCCGGCGGCGTCTGCGGGGGCTCGTTCATCATTTTTTCACCGTACAAACGGTGAAAGTCAATAATATCGTATTGGTCGAGTTTAACCGGATACGGCTTGTCGGGCGAGTACGCGAACATCACCGAAGTCGTGCGCTTATTGTGCAGCAATCCGAGAGAGTGACCGATCTCATGCGTCAGCGTGTAATGCAGGAAGTACTTATCCGAGGGATTTTTACTGACGTAAATGTGCCACGGCTCGTCCCCGTCGACGTGCACCTCGGAAACGAACCCCGCTTCGTCCGTCGGGAGAGACGCGTGGGCGAGCACGCCACCGGGACCGTCGAATTTATCCGAGCAATTTGGGCCGTTTACCTTGATATTCGTATTACCGTGACGTAGGTTTCGCCAAGATATTATAATGTCAGGATTCGTTCCGGAGCGTTCGAATGTCAATGCCGAATGCTGCGACCACAGGTCGAACGCGGCCCGCGCGGTATTCAACTCGTCCTTGGTGGCTACGTAAAAATCCCACGTCAGGTGCGTTTTCGGCCATTTGGATAGACTCGCTCTCGTTCCATGCTTCAGGATATCTCGGAAACCACATCTCGGTTTAACCATCAATTGCAGCGTTTCGTTGTCAAGCGTTCCATCGCCGGGCAAACCGTAGTATTGCTGAAATTCCTCGATGGCGTTACGAAGAACGTCGTTTCGTCTCTGAGCCGGAAACGCGTCCACATCTTTGGTCAGATATCCGTATTTCTGCAGGTAATCGATCGTTAGCGCGTAATTCTCGTCCGTGGGATTAATGCACTTCACAGCGATAAAACATGCGGTTAACGCGATTACGCGCACGAGCCACATTGTCGAGAGCGAGAGAAAGCGAGAGAGACTGCGGAACTGCGATGACGGTGCGTAGCGATATGAGCGCGATCGCGACGAGCGGCTTACGCGAGGAGGCTCGTTACCTATAGCGCGGACAGGTTGCGGCGGGGGTCTCGGGGTGGAAAAAATGCGTCGACGATTCCGGCGGATGAGTCGGTTTGATAAAAAAATGCATTTTCCCTGTATGCAAATGCTATTTTTAAAATAGTTTTCATTACACAATATCCTTCTTTGATTGCACATCCTCGATATATAAAAACTCGAGACTAGACTTGGGTGTAGTCTGTCCGCAGTCTTGTTGCAAATTTTTTAAACACAATGGATAAAGTAACTGAATTGAAAGAAGTGTGTGCAAAGGTGCAAAGTCAAACCACGTCCCCAGCTATGGCTATGGACGAATTGAACGTCCATAATGCGATGCTGCAGTTGCAGCATTGTCTGAGGAGTATCACGGAGAGAGCGCCGCCCTGTTTCGAGCTTACGATCCGCGTCGACGAGGACACACGGATGTTGGACCGCATGTAAGTTCGTAAAAATGAATAACAGTATTTATATATTCATTTATATATTCATTTATATATTCATTCATTTATTAATGATATTTACTTTTTTGTGCAGAACCCTCATTGCGTCAGTCATTAAAAAATTACGAAACCATATTAAGCTGTTCGCTGCGAGGATGCGCAGCATGGATCGCGACGTTGCGCGGTTTGATTCTTCAGTTTCGACGGAACAGCGTGGCGATAAAGGCGACGCTGATGATGACGACAACGACGACGAGGAGGACAAGGGCGGTCGTGGGAACATCGACGTCGATTTGATAGACGTCGACGACGAGGACATCGCCGAAGGCTGGCAGTAGCAGGGTAACAGGTACTCCGGTACTCAGGCATGCGGTTAGGGGGGTCGGGGGGCCTTGCTCACGCGGGGGGACGCCGTAAGAGGTGGGCGAGGGGGGCGAGGGAAAGTGTTAAGGGTCATCGGAGGGGGGGAACTGCGGGGGAAAAAGTCCCTAGGCAATTTACTAGTATTTACAAGGCGAGGGGGGGAGTTCGACGCGGGGGGAAGGCTATTTACTGGTATTTGTTGGGTACTTGTAAGACGTAAATTCCCTAGGCGGGTAATTAGGAATATCGCGCCGCAGTGGTGCCACCGAGATTTGGGGCGGGAGACCGGGCGTTCCGAGGGAGCGCTCGGATCGGCGGTTCCGCGTTATCGACCGCGCGGGCCGGAAATTGCGCGTTATCGACCGGGCGGAAATCGCGAATTATCGACCGCGCGCGGAAATCGCGCGTTCTTCCGAAAGAGGTCTAACGCGTTCGAACTCGTTCAAACTCGTTCAAACTCGTTCAAGGTCGCTCCTATCGACGTCCCGCGAAAATGCGTTCAAGGTCGTTCTTTTCTCGGGTCCCGATCACCTTTCTTCGTTCTTGTTTTTCTCGGTTCGAAGGTTGTTTCAATCCTTCTCCGCGTATCGCGGCGATTGTGGAGTAAGCGGAGTCGGGGGATCTGGGGAGCGCGGGATCGTGTCGAGATAGGTACGGATCTGGGGAAAAAAAGGAAAAAAAAGAGAGAACACGTAGATGAGATATCCGCGCGCAAGCGGTAGTTTTTTATTTTGAAAAATAAAAATATACGTACGTCGACGTGCGTTTACATTATTTTGCGTGTATGAATATATATTTGTAAACATGCATCGTGACATTAGGATCGGAAACAGAGAGCGGTAATCTCACAGTCGACGATGTTGTTAGGATCGAAGAATTCGCTCTTCAGTATCGCAGTTTTACCCGAAGTTCCCGTCTTGATCGCGTTGGTGGCTATCTCTCGATAGCGCGAATACTTCGCGTCGACTTCCTCGGTCACCGCGCTCAGCGCCGAGACGATGCGATCGACGCAAAATTGAAAATCGTACAGCGAGAGCAGGATGGTGAGCGACATTGCCAGACGAGCTAGACGTTGGGTAGCTCCATACGCAAGATCGACAGGTTGTTGATCAATGCGAATCGCAGCGTCATGTCTCCAATCGATATAGGCGAGGGGGGCGAGTTCCGTCGACGAGGTTGGATCGCAGACACGACAATATGTCACGTTTGCGCTCGACCAGTCCTTTCCACATATCGATCGTCAGAGAGATTTCCCTGCCCTGCTTATCTCCCAGGGCGATATCCACGTACGAAGGCGCGGGTATACCGTACCACGGTGACTTAATCGTGATACCAATGGCTAAGTATTTGTAGCCAGTCGTCGTCAGCAGATAACGCGTCGTCAGGATGCGCACCGCAGGCGCGTCGACGGTGTCGCGAACGTCGGTGGGGGGGGGGGGGGGGTGAGAGCTGGAACGCGACTTCCAATGATGATGATCGTTCGTCAATTCGATCCTTCGTACTTTGCCGTTGTCGTTCACCTCCGAATCCGTCTCGCGAGGGGAAGAACCCCTCGGCGCGGGTCGATCGGTCAACGTCGAGAACATTTCGCACACGCGCTGTAGTATCGTTCGTTTCTTATTTTTTTTCCGACGCGTCGTATTCGGTATACGATGCGATACTGATGCTTTGGGGGGGGACACATCGGTATAAGTAGACAAGTTCTTACTTAAATCGCGCGATATGTGGTGTGGTGTGGTGTGGTGGGGATTTGCGCAGTCCTCTACTTCCTTCGGTTGATACGGCGATCGGAAAGCTGAACGCCGCCGCCGTCGTCGTCATCGTCCGAATCGCTCGCCGATGACGTTAAATCGTTGACGCGTACGATTCCATCGAGGAGATCGCGCAACTGTTGCAACAGTTCGGCCTTAGGGAAGACTATATTTAGCATCCGCAGATCGAATTTACCAGCCGTCGTGACGGTCTTCGTAAATTCATTGAATCTGTAGAACTGCGTCCGAGTGGTGAAGTACAGATGCCATCGACGTATCGGAAGATCGACGTCACGCCGGTCGGTATTCCGGGAAACGTCGTTTCGAGAGGCGTAAATCTGACAACACTCTTCGCACATTCGTCTATCTCGCCCACCGAGTTACCGTTGAACACCACGAAGGAACGTCCTCTGTAGGTGTGTACCGCTCCGTTGATTATCGTTTTTTCGGGAAATCCGAGTTCTTGCAAGGTCCTCGGCCAATTTGGCCGCAGAGTAAATTCCGGATATTGAACCATGTATACCGAATTATCTATGAACACCATGAGATCACCGGACGGGGATTGATAGGCGGCGGCTATGCGTGTGTAATTGTCCTGAAGAAAGCTCATGTGATTCGAAAGGGCTAAAGGTCCATTGTACGTCCTACCGTCCAGATCGATCAACCAAACGTAACGCTTGTACGAGATGTACATTCGATTTTCCAAAATCAATATCGCGTTTACGCGATCAAGGGTGCACAGGTCCGGCGATGGCGGCGGCGGTGCCGGCGTCTGCGGGGGCTCGTTCGTAATTTTTTCACCGTACAAACGTTGAATGTCAATAATGTCGTATTGGTCGAGCTTGACCGAATACTGCTTTTCGGGCGTGTACGCGAACATCACCGATGTCCTGCGCTTATTGTGCAACAATCCGAGAGAGTGACCGATCTCGTGTGTCAGCGTGTAATGCAGGGAGAACTTATCCGCGGGATTCCACGGCTCGTCTCCGTTGACGTGCACCTCGGAGACGAACCCCGCTTCGTCCGTCGGGAGAGACGCGTGGGCAAGCACGCCACCGGCATCTTCGAATTTGTCCGAGCAAGTTGGTCCGTTTACCTTGACATTCGTGTTACCGTGACGTAGGTTTCGCCAAGATATTATAATGTCAGGATTCGTTTCGGAGCGTTTGAACGTCAATGCCGAATGCCGCGACCACAGGTCGAACGCGGCCCGCGCCGTGCTCAACTCGTTCTCGGTGGCTACGTAGATGGCTACGTAAAAATCCCACGTCAGGTGCGTCTTCGGCCATTTGGATAAACTCGCTCTCGTTCCGTGCTTCAGGATATCTCGGAAACCACATCGCGGTTTACTCATCAATTGCAGCGTTTCGTTGTTAGGCGTTCCGTCGCTGGGTAAAATCGGCTAAATCGTAGTATTTCTGAAAATCCTCGACGGCTTTGCGAAGAACGTCGTTTCGTCTCTGAGCCGGAACCGCGTCCACATCTTTGGTCAGATATACGTATTTCTGCAGGTAATCGAACGTGAGCGCGTAATTCTCGTCCGTGGGATTGATGCACCTCACGGCGATAAAACATGAGATTAACGCGATTACGCGCGCGAGCCACATCGTCGAGAGCGAGAGAGACGGTGGAACTGCGATGACGGTGCGTTGCGGTTTGAGCGCGATCGCGATGAGCGTTCCGGATGCGAATGTTTACGCGAGGACGCTCGTTAGCGATAGCGCGGATAGGTGGCGGCGGGGTCTCGGGTGGAAAAAATTGCGTCGAAGATTCCGGCGGATGAGTCGGTTTGATAAAATGCATTTTTTTCCTGGATGTAAAAAATGCTATTCTTATTATATTTTTTTACCACAATATCCTCCTTTTGTTGCACTTTCTCGGCGCGGATAGGTGTGGCGGCGGGGGTTTCGGGTGGAAAAAATTGCGTCGACGATTCCGGCGGATGAGTCGGTTTGATAAAATGCATTTTTTTCCTCGATGCATTTTTTCTTCGATGCAAAAATGCTATTATTATTATATTTTTTACCACAATATCCTTCTTTTGTTGCACTTTCTCGGCGCGGATGGGTGGCGGCGGGGGTCTCGGGTGGAAAAAATTGCGTCGATGATTGCGGCGGATGAGTCGGTTTGATAAAATGCATTTTTTTTCCTCAATGCAAAAATGCTATTCTTAGTATATATTTTTACCACAATATCTTTTTTTTACCATATATAAAGAACTCGAGACTAGACTTGGGTGTAGTCCAACCGCATCAGTCTTCACGTGAACTCTTGTAAACGTATAAAGTAAAATATGGATAAACTCAATGATTTGAAGAGCATTTGCGACTTGTTACAAATACATACCGCGGCCCTGACAAGGGAAGTTGATGATTTGTGTGACGCTGTGCGGCAGCTGCAGCTGCGATTGAGAAACATTACGGAAAAGGTACCTTCTTGTTTACAATTGACAGTTCGCGTCGACGAGGACGCGGTCATGTTGGAGAGAACGTAAGTATTACTTTCAAATTTCAAATGATTTATTAATACGATTAATTAACATTTTTATATATTTATATTTATATTTATTAATTATATTTTTATTTTTTATTTTTGTGCAGAGCCATCATCACCTAGTTGACGAAGAAGTCTCGCAATCAAATCCGACTATTTGTGATCACAATTCGCGGGATGCACAGAGACGTCGCCCGTTTGGACGCGACCGAGGAGGCAGCTCGTCGCCAGACAGACGGTGCTGACGGCGACGAGCCGAACAATCAAGGGCCGAACAATCAACAAGGACGAGGAGTAGTAACCATCGACGACGAAGATGTCCCCGAAGGTTGGCCGTCGTAAAAATGAAGAAGTCAAAAAACAATATGTAAAATATAATAAAATAAATAAAACATATATTATTATTAAAAAAATAACTCACGTTTCTGTCATATCGCTCCCTACCCACCCAATCTCACGCTCGGCGTTATCGCTCGTAACCAGACCTCGCGTTGGAGCGGCTCGGCGTTATCGCTCACTCGCGCTCGTATCCACGCCTCGCGCTGGAGCGTCTCGGCGTTCTCGTTCGCTCGTTCGTTTTCGTATCGCGCTATCGCTCCCACCCGTCTCGCGCTCTCGTTTTCGCTCGTCGTTTCTCTCTGTTTATCTCGTTAAGAAATATCGCGTTCCCGCGACCGGCCATTTTTACGCACCGGCAGCTTATAATATATGTACAGAATACGGGGTAGGTATGTGAAAAAAAGGAATATCATTGTTCATCGATTTTACATCAGTTTATTATTTAATACAATACAGATAGAAGGATATACATGATGGTGTAAAAAATGAGTAAATACAATATAGATAGACGGATACATATATATGGAGTAAAAAAATGATTAATACAATAAAAATGAGTAATACAATTAAAAAATGAGTAATACATTAAAAATGCAATTATGTCATACGAGTAATATATATATAATATGTCTTTACATTTAATCTGCGGAGTCGATGTTGGAGAGACATTCGCGTCGCTCGATCCACCAATCGCGCAACTTCATCACGTTCTCCATCGCGCAGCATCGTTGATAACGTCCGCAGCGAAACGCGCGATCGGTGCAAAGAATCTCCAACCGATCGATGTCGTCGTACTCGGCGTCGATGGCCCCGATCGTCGCGTCGACGTCGCCGAGAATCTCCTCCAGCCACCTCTTCTTTTTTCGAGGCCTTCTACATAGATTCGCGCGCCGGGCGTCTCTTCTCTCTCCCACGTTTCTTCCAGGTTGTCGCACACCGCGCGTCGAATAATCGTCTTCGCTAGGCGATAGTCTGTGTCCCCGTTCTCCCAACGGAGGCCGTGATAGTTCGCCATCAGCCAGCTGGCCTTTGCCTTCTCGGCGCTCGTCAGCAGATCCAAATTCATCGGCGCGCGAAACACGTGATGCGCGAGTACGCGCGTCTCGCTTCGGAGCACGGCCACCTCCTTCGCGACGAATCTGTCGCCCACTACGAATCCCTGTAGGTCGACGAAGATCATCGTCGTCGTTGCTGCTGTGGCCATTGAGTCAGCGCGCGTTGGAAAAAAATGTGGAATAACGTCCGTTTAAGGATATGCTTAAACTGCTCGTTCCTAACAGGGTCTGAGGAACAATAGAAGGATTCTCGAATTTATATATCCCATGTTTCCGGGATGCGGTATCCTACAACCGCATTTTCCGCTAGATAATTTTGGGCACCACGTTGGTCAGCGGACTGTACTCGATGACGCGATCGTGAACGATGAGACAAAAGGCGGTGGTTTTTGGCGGAAGGTTTTCCTTGCTTTCGAATTCGATGCGCACGTCCACGGTGGCGCTCTTCACCGATTCGTTTTGACGGGAACAATCGATCACCACGAGCGGAGCTACCCGCGCGAATTCGCGCGGGGAAAAGAGCGCGTCGTCGCGACTGTCCCCGTAGTACACTCCTCGAAATTTCGCGTACATCTCGTACAACACGGCGAACTTGTCGCTTTCGAAATCCGCGTTCACGTCGTCGCACAGTGGGCTGAATTGTCAAATTTGTGGACATATGTCAATAACTCATTGGAATGTCAATAAAACAGTCTAAAAATTGGTATCTAAATGTTTTTTGGTCATTTTATAAGAATCTGAGATCAAATTTTCAAAATCCGAAATGACAGATATGAAATGTTGGTCCCAAGTTACTAAAAGTCGCCTGATTCACGTGAAATTCGGCATTTGAGAGGTTTTTGAATCGCTGATTATGAATCTGATGCACTCCTGCCCCCTGGAAGGCTAAGAAATTTTTTGGCATACAATAAGCAACCCCTCCAAATGATCAAACACATGTTTCGGCGTTTTTCCATATCTAAAGCCGTTTCCGAGATTCAGAAGGTTGGGTCAAGCTTTAGAGATACCCTATATTCGTACGCGAGCGTCCCGCGAGGTCCTGCACACGCGGTCCACTATGGCTGCCGCTAGGTGGCCCGCGGGAGTGCGACTCTCTCAAAAACAAGATCCTAGCACGTACAAGATAAAAAGTCGCGCGGCGAGAGCCTTAACTGCCGCTCATGTATTTTTTATTTGGATTTTTACGAGTGGATTTTCTTTGTTTATATAACTATTTATTGTTCTTATGGTTCTTATGGTTTAACTTTGTAGTACATATTGGTGAGATGCTATTTGTCCTCTTTCTTATTGTTGGTACGATTTTTTTTTCAGTGTGGAAAAGTTTATCGGGTTAACTGTATTATAATATTAAAACAGTTTCACATATTTTACTCTTTGATTAATTAAATTAATATTACTTAGGTAATAAATATAATGAGCATATAAATTAGGTATATAAAGCAATTCAACATAATGGAAAAGTTTGAAAAAAACCGAGATCTGTATCGTTACTTCTTCGAAAATAATGGTAATTTTGAAAACTCAAATGAATTAATAAGTAACATCATTGAGATTGTCAGCCCTTGTTTATTAGCAAATAAATGACCTACCTATGAAAAATCCTTAAAAAACTTTTTTTCTCATTTAAAACAAAAATTACGGGAATGTCATTACAACAAAAAGTACTTAGAAAGGAAGTATACATCTTGGCTAGATAAACCATTCACTTTTCTTGATGAAAGAACTTTTCAGAAACAAGAAAAATCGAGACTTGAGTATCAACAATTTACTCAATCGGGTCCTAAAGAAAAACCATTCGGCAAGTGCACAGATCGACAAAAGCGAAGACGTACCGAACCTCTTCGAACATACTGTACCGAGATGTTAACATATGCTACGAAAATGAAACTGAGGTCGGAAGGCAATATTGATGCCTCAAAAGTGGTACATCATATTTCTACTGTAGATGCCAGTAAAGTACATGAGATACGGCGATACTGTGAAAACCCAGTACCCATAATTCAGCCATACACAAAAGAAAAAGCCTTAGCTCTGTACACTGACTGTAAATTAACCAAGAATCAGTATAATATAATTAGGTCTAGTGCAATTTCAAATAATACAAAGTTATATCCATCATATGCAGAAATTCAGAAAGCTAAGTTTGACTGCTATCCGGACGAAAATGCTATACACATTACTGATGCATCTGCAAAAATCAACCTTCAAGCGTTACTGGATCACACTAGTTGTAGAATATTGAAGTTGCTTAATGAAAATAGCATACAATCCGAAAATTTGATTCTTTTAACGAAATGGGGGTGCGATAGAGCATCAGGGCAAAGCCAGTATAAACAGAAATTCGATAATGCTTGTGACGATGATGCTAGCGTTTTTTTAACTAATATTGTTCCTCTGATATTGTATGATGAAAATAAAATCGTACTGTGGGAAAATCCTAGTCCATCCTCCACCAATTACTGTAGACCCCTACGTTTCCAATTTATTCACGAAAACACAGCCCTAATACAACAAGAAGTACGTGATATAAATCAAGATATTGATACTCTTTCAGCTACAACATGCTTAATTGGTGTTAAAAAAATTAATGTTACACATAACATGATATTAAGTATAATAGACGGAAAAGTTGTAAACGCAGTGTGTGAAATTAAATCAGCTATGACATGCAATATTTGTGGAGCGAAACCAACACAAATGAATGATTTGTCAATGTTCGCGCGCGTGTGAGTGAGGAAGGGATAGTGCGTGAGAGACCACTAACACCGGAAGCTTGAAGTAACACAATAGTTTATTTAACAACCAAAAATAATGCCGAAATTAAAGAGTGACATAACTTATAAATGTATTTGAATTTAAGTGAACTCGGAAACGCGGGCGTTTTTACGCGAATTCTCTATCAACACTTTCTCGCTTGTAGTGTTGGATAACCCGCGCGTGAATGAGAAACTGACCATCACAATATCGCACAATGACAGATCGTGACCTACTAACGCACTGTTGATGACTGGCGACGTGCCGTAAGTTTGTAACGATGCACCCCCAAATATGCATCGTTCCGGCATAACATCCCGCCGAGACCGCCCGGCCGACCACCCGCAGGGCGAAGACAGGGCACGTGTGCCCACATTTTAAACGCTAGCATATAACGTTAGGAAGCCCGCGAACGGGCTTGCCGCGGCAACCGTCTCAACGCGCCGAGCGGTGCCGACCGCAACCGAAGACCGCCGAACGCGATCGCGGCGTCGGGACGCCGTATTTTCCGACCGTTCCGCCGCACCATCCCGGCGCTCGCGATCGCCGTCGCTACCCCCGCCACGGCGGAACGCCGCCGCGCCGGGTATAAAAGACGAGCGTTTTTAACGCTAAATGCGATTTCCCGATCAACGCTCCGACCGACCGCACCGATCCTGAATTCCCGCATCTCTCTAGCAAGTCAGAACGAGGGTAGAGCGCCTCCGGCATTCTCTGTCTTCGCCGAGCGATTCTCGCAAAACGACAAGCCTTCTTCCGCACCGCGCCCGCACGTCAGAACGAGGGTAGAGCGCCTCCGGCATTCTCTGTCTTCGCCGAGTGATTCTCGATCGACGGCCGGCTTCCTTCCACCGCGCACCCGCTAGTCCGAACGAAGGTAGAGCGCCCCCGGCATTCTCTGTCTTCGCCGAGTGATTCTCGTCAGACGACCGGCGCTCCTACACCACGCGCCCGCTAGTCAGGACGAAGGTAGAGAGCCTCTGGCGTACTCTATCTTCACCGAGCGCTTCTCGGTACCCGACCGGCGTCCCCGCGCACAAAGTATCCGAACGGGAGCAGAGCGCTTCTCTGCCTCCACCGAGCGCTTCTCACCGGATACGCCCGCCACCGAACGCACCGAATTGTAGCGATCTCGCCGCCGTATCCGCGCCCGTGCGCCCCGCGCCTGGCCTCGCGCCACCCGTCACACGCCGATCACCCGTCACGATCGCCACCCGCGTGCATTTCCGCGCGCACCGCGTGCGCCCCGACTCTGCGTCCTGCGCTTACCGCGCCGTTGTGCATACCGCGACTGTTACACTGTGTACTCCATCCGCTGTAAATATCGCGACCGTCCATTATACAATAAACTCTGTCACGTTAATTGCCACGATACACTTCATTTTGCCGAACCTCACCGCGCGTCCGTTCCTCCGCACCTCCTTCGAACCCAGCCCAGCCGCGAGCTAGATCCGCGTTTCGAACGAAGGTTGTTTTAAGTTCTACGGGTTTTTATACCCATGCGAGACAAAGAACACGCCAGGGATGACGAATGCTTAGCTAAGGTCAAAATGTCATGGAATAGAAGCTTCTCGAACTGAAATACCGAAGGTGCATATAGCCATTGTCTTTGAGATTAGAGTATCGATCGTCGAGAGTGACTCGGCTTCGTACGGAGAATAAATCTTATGACGTGAGCGCGAAGCAACAAAGGTGGTCCGCTGGATAAATATCGTGTTACACTGCCGCTGTGACTCATGACACAGTCGTCTAAATGAGAATAAGAATATTCAAGAGCATTCGTGATCTCGAGCATTCGCGATCTCGAACAGTCAAACATTTATAAAAGAAATGCCACAGAAGAATACTACAAGTATGGTATGTCGACACTGCACGGGTGGATTCGCTGCTTTGAGGTTTTATTGCACATATCCTATAACAAATCATTTCAGTCATGGAGTGCGAGATCTGCGGAACCCAAAGAAATGAAAAAGAAAGAAAAAGAAAGAATTCAAGCGGAATTTAAAGAAAAAATGGGACTAAAAGTGGATATTATAAAGCAATCAGTAGGGACTACTAATGATGGTAATACCGCACGCAAATTCTTTGAAAATCCTGTCAAGACTGCAGAAATCACAGGCTTGAATGAAAATTTGATTAAAAGATTCGCTGTTATTTTACAAGCCAATATGGAAATAAATATCCAAAAATTTTCTGCTTACACGCAAGAAACAGCGAATGAATACGTAAGATTGTACCCGTGGTTTTATATGTCGGCTACCGTTCATAAAATTTTAATACACGGTGCAGACATAATTAAAAGTCTTTCTGTTCCGATTGGCAAGCTTTCTGAAGAAGCACAAGAGGCTAGAAATAAAGATTTCAAGAGAACCAGAGAATTTAATACAAGAAAATGCTCAAGAATTGCTAGTAATACTGACGTGCTACACAGTCTCCTTATATCTTCAGATCCTTATATTACTAGCCTCAGAAAAATACAGCAGAGAAAGAAAAAAAGTCTGTTTCCAGAAACTGTTGATTTATTAATTATCAAAGATGCAAACATGGATGAAGATGAAGAAGACGACGACTATGAATAATAATATCAGTTTTTCTTTAAAGTTGCCGGAAAATGTAAATTTTATAAAAATGTAAAATAAATATTTAAAAACGTTTAAAAAATACAAAAAAGTTAAGACAAAAGTAAAAAAGTAAAAAAAAATTAAAATGTTTAAAAAATTAAAAAAAATAAAAATTATAAAAAAAGGAACCGCTTCCTCACCACATTCGCGTTCGTAATTCTGGATTCGACAGAGAGTGAGGAAAACTCTAACATAAAAAACTGTGTGCCTTTGTCACCCGTGGGCTGCTGACATGCTTTTCCCACACATACTACGTCTTTTACATATGACGCGCAAACTTTTCTTGACTTTTGGATTGTTGGCACAATGCCAGGACTGAATTGTTTGTAAGAGATAGAACACTTGATAAGGACCGAAAGTGACGGTCGAAACGTCGTGAGATAATAAAATTTCTATATTACCAGTCAGCGTCGATTACACAGGCACACAAAAAAAAAGTGTCTTGGCCGAGACACTACACTAGTGTATTCCCATGTACTTTTTCCCGCTGAATCCGAATCCGAAGTCAGTATTGTCAAATTGGCTAAAATTTATGAGATAACTACAAAAAAATGCTCAAAAACACGAATTAAAGGGAAAAAAATTGTTTTTATCTCATAAATTTTAGCCAATCTGACAATTCTGACTTCGGATTCGGATTCAGCGGGAAAAAGTACATGGGAATACACTAGTGTAGTGTCTCGGCCAAGACACTTTTTTTTTGTGTGTGCCTGGTGGCACAGGCACACAAAAAAAAAGTGTCTTGGCCGAGACACTACACTAGTGTATTCCCATGTACTTTTTCCCGCTGAATCCGAATCCGAAGTCAGATTGGCTAAAATTTATGAGATAACCACAAAAAAATGCTCAAAAACACGAATTAAAGGCAAAAAAAAATTGTTTTATTGTGGTTATCTCATAAATTTTAGCCAATCTGACAATTCTGACTTCGGATTCGGATTCAGCGGGAAAAAGTACATGGGAATACACTAGTGTAGTGTCTCGGCCAAGACACTTTTTTTTTGTGTGCCTGTGTTATTACTACTCCTTTTTATAAAAGACTAGCTTAATACACCCGTGCTTCGCTACGATATGCGAAGGATTCTATAATTCACCTCCGAATTTAGATTTGCCCCTTTAGGGGTTGATTAAAGCAAAATCTTGAATTATGTTTTGAAGCATTTGTATGGGTAACCTTTGTAAGAAAAAATCAAGTCGATATCTCATCGAGCCTAAGAGATATTAAAGAATCCGTGAAAATACATTTAACCCTTTTTCACCCCGTTAGGGGGCAAATTTCTAAAAATCCCTTATTAGTGTGTGTACACACACACACACACACACACACACACACACACACACACACACACACACACACACACACACACACACACACACACACACACACACACACACACACACACACACACACACACACACACACACACACACACACACACACACACACACACACACACGCGCGCGCACATATATACATATATATAGATAATAGAGTTTAGACGATGGCAATGTCTTGTCACCTCTTTTTCAACACAAAGATACTTTTCTAGAAATTTAAAAAATTTGACTGCAAAATTGTAATCACTGACTCTAAAACTGTTTCCTAATAATTTGTGCGAATATACAGAAGATTTAATTGTTGTTGCTTTTATACGACTTCGCCATAATAATTCCGCCATTTTGGATTTTCAAATTTGACTTTGAATTTGCAATCAGCGATCTCAAAATACTGGGATATTTTGCTATTTGTAGAATCCATGAAACACATATTTTGGAATTCAACACGAGTCGACTGCGGTGGGAACCCGTTCTCAGAAGAGTAGAAACCGAAAAGCGTTAATTTTGAGAAGAATTGGTTAAAGTTGGATAAAATATTAATAGGTACTTGTAGTCAGATACTTATTGAACAAGTATCTGTGCAGAATTTCTTGGATCGAATCGGAGGCATTCATATATTCGATTGTTAATTTAGATTTTGTTCAAATTTGAACATTTTCCGTTTAAAAAGTAATTTACATATTAATATTGTTTAAATATTAAAACTGTATACAAATTATTTTTTTTCATATTCCGTACATACACTTCTATAAAACAAGCTTTGGTTTTTGGAAATCAGACAATAATTGTGTTCATGGCATTTATTTGAAATCAAGGTAAAATAAAACATTTCAACACGTAAATAAAAGGTGTTCATTTTCAACTACGAAAACTTTCTTCGATTTTGAAAAAAATAAAATAAAAAATTATTAACACTAATTTTAAGCCTTACTTGAACTAATAACTATAACCATTGATGCAATTTTGAATTTTTGAACTTCATCATTTTCTACAAATACGTCCGTTTTTTTTACCGTTCAGCCCACTGTGCGTCGTAGGGATAGAATTCCGAGTTGAGATACAATTTCACGTTGGCGAGCGCGCAATGATCGAACCTCGAAGCGTCCTCCGTGAATTCGTTTCGCCGTCCGGTCTGCAGCGCGAATATTAGTCCAGTCACTATGTACAAAAAAACGGATTATAAAAGACATAATTCTGACCCAGGATTTTTCTTTTGAGGGGTGTTGGGGGGCTCAAGAAAAGCTTAATCTCAAGTTTTCGACCTCTGTTTCCCGTGTGCTTTTTTTACGGGAGTAAAAAATGTGAAAAAATGGTTTTTCCGCGATAACTCGGTTTCTAATAAAGTTACAAGGTCGAATCGGAGCTCATTTTAAAGCTTTTTTTACGCTCTACAAATTATATCGTATGACATTTTTACGTATGATCGATTGTTTTCGAGACATCGAACGAGAAAGGGAAATAAAAAAGTATAATATTTAGTTTTTTTCTTTTTACTCATTATTGTCGTCCGAAATTGCAAAAATGCTCCAAATGAAACTTGTAGAGCGTAAAAAAACCTACAATTTTTATTTGTTATTCATTTCATTTTGTTGAAAATTACGTCTTGTAGAGCGCCTCAAAGTGGAGAGTCGTCGCCATCGCGTCAGCGGCGCGTTTGTTACGTCGATACGCGGCACCGAACGCTTTCGCTAAGATTTTCGACTTCATTGACGCAAAAAAGTAACATAATAGGTGTTTTTTATAGGATTTTTCCCGCTCTACAAGTTACGTTCAGTGATATTTTGGCGTACGATCGATAGTTTTCGAGATATCGAACGAGAAAAGGAAAAATTGAGCATTTTTGTTCGTTTTTTTCTATTTTATCGTTTTTCGCACACGAATCTGTATAAACGCTTTAAATAAAACTTGCAAAGCAATAAAAATCGTAAAATGTTCTTATTTATTACTTTCATTTCGTTGAAAATTCCATATCGCACTACGCAAAGTTGCAAATAAATCTTGCAAAGCCTGAAATTATTGTAGCTATTTTGAAACCGTCAAGTTTTCTTAAGGGAATCAAACACGTATTTGCCATTGCAGATAGTTGTTTTGAAACGAAAATTGTTTATTACTTAATAAATAACAAGTTATTCGTATCTTGAACGTTTTGGTCGTGGCTGATTGTCGCCATCGTCTTCTTGAAGTTGAACCTCATTCGGGTGTTGCTCGTCGTCTTCGTCGTCGTTGAAATAGTCAAGCCCCACCTGCGCCTGCTGAGCTACTGCAGTTAATTTCATGTAAATGCAAGGGAAACTGCAGTGGCTCGTCTGGTTGCCGAAAAGCAGGCATTAAATGTTCGATGATTTGCTATCACTGTTCCGGACAAACATGCCTGAATTCGATAACTCCGGCAGAAATTATGGCAAGTGAAATGGATGACTATTTCAACGACGACGAAGACGACGAGCAACACCCGAACGAGGTTCAACTTCAAGAAGACGATGGCGACAATCAGCCACGACCAAAACGTTCAAGATACGAATAACTTGTTATTTATTAAGTAATGAACAATTTTCGTGTCAAAACAACTATCTGCAATGGCAAATACGTGTTTGATTCCCTTAAGAAAACTTGACGGTTTCAAAATAGCTACAATAATTTCAGGCTTTGCAAGATTTATTTGCAACTTTGCGTAGTGCGATATGGAATTTTCAACGAAATGAAAGTAATAAATAAAAACATTTTACGATTTTTATTGCTTTGCAAGTTTTATTTGAAGCGTTTATACAGATTCGTGTGCGAAAAACGATAAAATAGAAAAAAAAAACGAACAAAAATGCTCAATTTTTCCTTTTCTCGTTCGATATCTCGAAAACTATCGATCGTACGCCAAAATATCACTGATCGTAACTTGTAGAGCGGGAAAAATCCTATAAAAAACACCTATTATGTTACTTTTTTGCGTCAATAAAGTCGAAAATCTTAGCGAAAGCGTTCGGTGCCGCGTATCGACGTAAACAACGCGCCGCTGACGCGATGGCGACGACTCTCCACTTTGAAGCGCTCTACAAGGCGTAATTTTCAACGAAATGAAATGAATAACAAATAAAAATTGTAGGTTTTTTTACGCTCTACAAGTTTTATTTGAAGCATTTTTGCAATTTCGGACGACAATAATGAGTAAAAAGAAAAAAACTAAATATCATACTTTTTTATTTCCCTTTCTCGTTCGATGTCTCGAAAACAATCGATCATACGTAAAAACGTCATACGACATAATTTGTAGAGCGTAAAAAAAGCTTTAAAATGAGCTCTGATTCGACCTTGTAACTTTATTAGAAACTGAGTTATCGCGGAAAAACCATTTTTTCACATTTTTTACTCCCGTAAAAAAAGCACACGGGAAACAGAGGTCGAAAACTTGAGATTAAGCTTTTCTTGAGCCCCCCAACACCCCCCAAAAGAAAAATCCTGGGTCAGAATTATGTCTTTTTTAAATGTACATAGTGACTGGACTATATGACGTATCGCGGCTTCTCCAATTGCGGCGCGGCTTTCACGGCCCACGAATGCTTGGACGTGCTCTGCAGCAGGGAAAATTCGTACAGGTCCCAAGAGTGAAAGCCCGCGCTCAGAAATCGTCCGCTCTCCAACGTTCGCAATAGCGATAATTTAGTCACATCGTTTAACGCCACGTGAGGCACACGCCATTGCACCTTCAGCAACGTAATTTTAGGATCCTTGGCTGGATCTCTCGGCACGGTTTTTTTCGGATCTACGACGCAGTTGACGTCGTTACGAGCGCGTATCAGGATAAGCTCGTGTCACGCGTTTATCACCACGCGTTTATAGTCCTCGCAGAAACCCAACAGAATATTCAAAGGTACGCAAAAGTTGAATAGATGGGATGCGCTGTTCAGATTCGATTCGTTCGTCGGATAACTCCATCCGGCGTTCTGCAGTCTTCTGGCTCGTTCGGCGGTCGATCTCCACGCCGTCGAGTTCGTATCGAATTTCCTTGAACATAAACGCGATGCAGTTGTTAACTAATTTCGCGTATTGCCTTTGATCCTCCCTCCCCTCCAACGTCGTCGCGCCGTCGTCGTAGAGTCGTCCCTCGACTACAGGAAACTGTCGAACGGCAGCGTATACAGATCCTGCTGCTGTATGGGTATTCGTATCTCGTCGTTGTGCCCGAACGTCGTGTTGACGTACGGGTTATACGTGTAAGTCTCGATTTCGAGGATGCGCTAGTCGAAAATCGACTCACCGCCGATACTCAGGATGTCGGCCATGGTCTTTTCTTTCGATGTAGAAACGACGCGGCGGTGACGCGTTTCTCACGGCGAGACCCAGCGATCGTAGGAACCTGACGTTAGCGTTGCTGAGAACGGCTCTCCTTCCTCCTTCACCTCTTCTCTTCTCTACACTGAAAAAAAAATTTATTAAGATTAAAAAAATTGTGTTTGAGACAAAAAAATTATTTACTTGAATACTCCTAACTAAATATTTATTTAAAGGAAGTTAATGAATTTTATTATTCTAAAGAAATTATTTTTACTTGGAAAAAAATAAATATTTAAAAAAGAAACTCAGCAATTACAATCAAAAAAACAAATGTTAAAAGTAAAGAAATATTTATTTTACGTAAAATTTTTATTATTAAACTTGAAGAAAGGATATCTAAAATAAAGGAATTATTTACTCAACTTAAATAAATATTGCTTTTAAATCAAACAAGTTGTTTGTGAAAATATTATATACAAAAAATTAATTTTTTAAACCAAAGAAAATAATAATTTAATGTAAATAAATAAATCTTTAACGTAACAAAAGGAGGTATTAAGGAAAGTAAATATTTCGTAATATAAAAAAAATAGTTTATTTGGAACTAGTTTTACATGTATGGGAAGTATTTAAAGTAAGAAAATATTTTTCTACAACAAACAATTACGTCCTTTATTACAGTACATCTTTCTTTACGTTAAATAAACTCTACAAAATATTTCTTTGATATTGAAAAGTTATTGAGGACAAAATGTTTTCACTTTCCATTATTGTTTCACTCTATTACTTGTACAATTTCCTTTTTTTTGAAGAATAAATCTTATACAATATTTTGTAGAATATTGCATAAGATTTATTCTTCAAAAATAGGAAATTTTACAAGTAATAGAGCAAAACAAAAATGGAAAGTGAAAACATTTTGTCCTCAATAACTTATATATATATATATATATATATACATATATATCATAAGAAATTGCAATACTTATAAAATTCGTTTTTTATGTATACTCACACACACAAAAACTGGAAAACTATCAATTACAACTTTGAAGTAACCAAACGTTTTTGAATGATTTGTAGAATATTACCTAAGTCTTATTTTTCACAAAAACAAAAACTATATACCTAAGTTATGTAAATGAAAAATGGAAAAGTGAGGGTATTTAGCGACTACATTCGCTTAATAATTATGACTTTTAAAATAAATATGAACAGATATAGTTTAATTATTAATATAAAATTTATTTTTTATACAAAGAAACACATTTGACACTTAAAATTACAAGAATATATATTATTTTTATCGATGTTTTTAAATTGAAACTTATATAGGGGAGACCGGGGCTAAACCGCCAACGGGGTTGAACCGCCAAATCAAATATCTCGGAACCTGTATATTGTGCGAACTCGCTATTAACATTGTAAACGCTGCTTATGGTACCCATGTGACCAACGGAGTTTCGGCAGGTTACCTGCCGTGTTATGATTTTTACGAGGGCAAACGTGTTTTCGGAAGGTAAAAGTGAAATTTTCTGCGCGTGGAAATATTGTAATATCTGCAATAATGTTTGCTCTCCAAATCTCGAGGTACGTGATTATAAAGAGTAATGCATGCTGAATACGAATCCAGTGTAGTTTTTTCATTATCGTTGATGTCTAATATTTCGTGGGCGATCAAACCTGAAACTTATGTTTGGGGCTTATCCGCCAGTAAGCACCCGGGGCTGGTCCGCCAGTCTCGTCACTGTGGCGCGCCGGGCGCACGACTTCAGCTCACGGCGATTTCAGGTTAGGTTTCCCTCGAGCGTGATTCTGTCTTCCCTTGCACGTGCGTCAGTTTGTGTAGGAGGGAAATGGTACGCACGTATCGTCGCAAAACGGGTGTTTTGGCCGACCGAAAAGATGGCGGACCGTTGTTTTCGAGATCGCTCACGCTCACGGCACGTCGGCGAGGTACGGCGAGGCACGGCACGGCTCTGAGATCCCGCGATTTCCGCGCGAGAGTTGACATGCCGCGCGCGCTGTAGATCGTCCCGACTCCCGGCCGCGGTAAATCGTCGTTGTTGGTCGTTGTGTCAGTGACAGTCGCGCGTGCGACCGCATCGTCCAGCGTTCGCCGCATCGTCTCGGCGTCATTGTCGCCGCCGTTGTAGTGGTGGTGGTGTCGGTGGTGGTCATCGTCGTCGTCGTCGTCGTCGTCGTCGTGGTGGTCGTGGCCGTTGTCGTCGTGGTGGTCGTGGCCGTCGTCGTCGTGGTGGTCGTGGCCGTCGTCGTCGTGGTGGTCGTGGCCGTCGTCGTCGTGGTGGTCATGGCCGTCGTCGTCGTCGTCGTCGGCGCGTCGAGGAATCGGCTCGAGGACGCCGTCGAGTCGGTAAAATGGTCGCGCTCCACCACGAGCTTTTCTAAGCCCCCTGTCGCTATTTATCGCTCCCCCGCGAGAAACGCGGCTTGGTTAGGTTGCTCGAGGGTCCGCGCTGATCCTATGGCACCGGAACGCCGTCACGCGTATTCCCCGTGGTTGCCCGCGTTGACAATGTGACGTGCCGTTGGGGAGTTTACGATTTGGTTAACCTCTGTATTCACGTACCTAAATTGTTTTATGGAATAGGTAAAACAATTATTTTTTAATAATGTTTTGCATACAAATTTTAAATAAATTTTTATATTTTTCTCTTAAAAAACAATTATTAAAATGTATCCTATCATTTTTCAGGATTAGATGTACGTATATGTATTGAAAATGCAGTGTGGCGGATTAGCCCCGGGGGGGGGGGGTGGCGGTTCAACCCCGGCATTTTTGAGATTTCAATTTTTCCACCGTTGTCGTTTTTGCTCTATACCGGTTAAACAAAGCAACATAGATAAAAATTTCCTATATAAATTTTGTAGCTAAAGGTTCACTCTTTACAGTGGTATACCACATTTAACTAAAATTATTTATTTTCTTGTTAAAAATCGGCACCGAAAAAAAACTGGCGGTTTAGCCCCGGTCTCCCCTATGTATATTGAACAATTAAAGAATTTTAATAAACTTACTGTTAGAAGTAGAAGAAAAAGATATGTAAGATTTTTTATCTGATAAAATGTGCATAATATAAACACTATAATCCACAAGCTCTTCTTGCTTAATTAAACCTAGTTCAGTACTTTCTTCTACTTCATAAGCATTTAAATGGCTGCAATAATGCAATAATTTTAAAGTATGATAAATAAAATAGGTATTTGAAAGTTTCGTTACTATATATTTTATTTTTCCGAAAGAAATTATATCTGAGTTTAATCTAACTACATTACCAATACTGTAATGCGTTCCATTAATTTTTACCCACTTTATATTATCATAATTATATAAAAAATTTGCTGATAATAAACTCTGTACATTTTCATTATCTGTTAAAGCAGTTTTTGAAATAAAAGTTCCATATGTAATTCTGTCAGAAAAACCTTCATTACGAACCAATCTATCGCACAACTGTAACTGATGTTTTAAAGATAAAGTGTAACATGGATTTTTACGTGACGAAATAACTTTACTGTTTTCTTTAATCTGTTTGTGCTTAGCTTCAAATCGCATGGATGACATATTTTTTAATGGTCCAAATATTTTCATTACTGTAGAATAATGAACTAATAAATGATGTTTTACCTTCAATTTTACTGGAAATAACTTAAGCAATAATTTTAAATATTTAGTCACAAGTGAATCAAAGAAATCAATAATATCAGTGGGAAAAGTTAGTAATACAGTAATACAGATAATTTCACGTAACATTAAGTACAATTTCCAATAAGGATCATTTTTGGGTATTAAATCACCAATTATCAAGTTTAGATTTACCACGAAATGAAACATTTCAGATGCTGATAGAATTATTAAGTTATTTTTTATAGAATCTTGTTGTAATTCAAGAGGGATATTGTCATTCAAATTACGATTAAAGTAGGATAATCTTTCATTTAAAACATTTAAGGAAAAAAGATTTTTTGTATATATATAAATATTTAAAATTTTTGCGACATCGTATCTACATATGCCTTCTAACAAGTCATGCATGGGATCTACGCTAAAATTAGTCGTTACATGAAAATTTGGTATTGCATTAAATACACAATTTTCTTGCACACCATAACTTTTTTCAATGCAATGCTGTGAATAATTCATTTCTGTTCTCAAAAAGCTAATATTTTCTTTAACTTTTCTTTTAAAACTTGTGCTGTCCTCATAACAAATTCTGCAACAATTTCGTGAATTGAAACTTTTAGTGAAGCCCAAAATAGTATTTAACCCTAAATTGTCTCCTACAATGTAGGCTAGCATAAAGAACACTTCTTTTCTTTGACCATTTACATGAATTACAATTCCAGATGTTTGTAAATCTGTAATTTGTTGAATAACAGTATAAAAAATTTTATTTCCTAATAGCTTATGATCTTGATAACTGTGTATTTGAAACAAAAAAATATTCTGCAGCATACTTGCATATTCATCTGGTATTCCAAGTATGGTACAATAAACTACTCCAAATTTATTTACTGATTTGTGCGAACCTAAGGGATTGTTTATTTCTAGGTCATCAAAATATAAAACTAATGGAAGTATTATTTTTCCTATCATTTTATGTTCCATAGATTTCCAAAATGGGCTATTAAAAAATGTAGTATAATCACACGTTTTACATTTTTCTATATAAGTAATAATATAATCAAAAACATTTGAAAGTTCAAGAAATTTTTGCAGAATAGTTTTTAAAGGAATAGAACAAAGTTTTCTCTTGCAAAGTACAGTTTTTCTAGTAAGTCCTACTTTTCTTGATGTTAGAAATGAATTAACGGTAAGTAATGAAGGTTCAATTAAACGATTGATTTCAAATATTTTAATGTTAGATATTCACTTTTAAAAGGCCTAAACCCATGTTTTAGAATAGGGGAGACCGGGGCTAAACCGCCAGTTTTTTTTCGGTGCCAATTTTTAACAAGAAAATAAATAATTTTAGTTAAATGTGGTATACCACTGTAAAGAGTGAATCTTTAGCTACAAAATTTATATAGGAAATTTTTATCTATGTTGCTTTGTTTAACCGGTATAGAGCAAAAACGACAACGGTGGAAAAATTGAAATCTCAAAAATGCCGGGGTTGAACCGCCACCCCCCCCCCGGGGCTAATCCGCCACACTGCATTTTCAATACATATACGTACATCTAATCCTGAAAAATGATAGGATACATTTTAATAATTGTTTTTTAAGAGAAAAATATAAAAATTTATTTAAAATTTGTATGCAAAACATTATTAAAAAATAATTGTTTTACCTATTCCATAAAACAATTTAGGTACGTGAATACAGAGGTTAACCAAATCGTAAACTCCCCAACGGCACGTCACATTGTCAACGCGGGCAACCACGGGGAATACGCGTGACGGCGTTCCGGTGCCATAGGATCAGCGCGGACCCTCGAGCAACCTAACCAAGCCGCGTTTCTCGCGGGGGAGCGATAAATAGCGACAGGGGGCTTAGAAAAGCTCGTGGTGGAGCGCGACCATTTTACCGACTCGAAGGCGTCCTCGAGCCGATTCCTCGACGCGCCGACGACGACGACGACGACGGCCACGACCACCACGACGACGACGGCCACGACCACCACGACGACGACGGCCACGACCACCACGACGACAACGGCCACGACCACCACGACGACGACGACGACGACGACGACGACGATGACCACCACCGACACCACCACCACTACAACGGCGGCGACAATGACGCCGAGACGATGCGGCGAACGCTGGACGATGCGGTCGCACGCGCGACTGTCACTGACACAACGACCAACAACGACGATTTACCGCGGCCGGGAGTCGGGACGATCTACAGCGCGCGCGGCATGTCAACTCTCGCGCGGAAATCGCGGGATCTCAGAGCCGTGCCGTGCCTCGCCGTACCCCGCCGACGTGCCGTGAGCGTGAGCGATCTCGAAAACAACGGTCCGCCATCTTTTCGGTCGGCCAAAACACCCGTTTTGCGACGATACGTGCGTACCATTTCCCTCCTACACAAACTGACGCACGTGCAAGGGAAGACAGAATCACGCTCGAGGGAAACCTTGCAACCGCATGCTTCCAGGCCGCGGCCCCTTGTTAAAGGGGCACCCCGTCTGGTCCTCCGTAGGGTAGAGTCGGCAGCAGTCGTGACCCGGCCGAGCCCAACACTGGCAGGAGGACAAGCAGAAGCGCCACCAGCGCAACCCGAGGCGCTAATAGTAGAGCGCAGAATCGGAAATTTAATTTATAAGTTCCGTTTAAGATACCGCTACGCGGCGGGTGATAAAAGTAGGCCCATCCGGCACCATTAGCTCAAAAGATTGTAAGTTAACAAGACGGGCGAGCCTTAGCTTCCGAGCCCGCAACTAAATGTATAAGTTTTGTCGGTTCAATTTCCGTTATTTTGAGTTTTTGGCCTAAGCGCAGGCAGCGCCAGTTCTATTTTCGTTGCGCGAACCGACGCGTAAAACGCGACAAGGCAAAGGCCACACGCAATCTTCGATTGGTCGGCGCGTCCGACAAATCGCGATCAGGCGCGCGTACAACCGAAAGAGTCACTAATGGCTCACCGGGGCGACCCACGGAGGGGTCATGAGCGACCGCGGGTCAAATCTGATAACGCGTTCGCGAAATACGAAACCGAGGGTCTCAGACGACTGAGAGCGATAAATGGCTCACCCGCGAGACCGAAAGAACGATCACAGCCGGTCGGCGTCACAATCGGACGCCCGGATGCGAAGTTGGCGGACATAGGTAATTTGCGGGAAAAAATGACCGATGATCGTCACACGGGACCTGGTACACCCGAAAATCGGGTCGGCGTCAAAGTCCGACCACGCGAAGGTGGGGTTACGTGACCGCCCGCGATCTCGCGAACCAAGCGTCATCGCCGAGAACAGACCACGGTTTCCGGCTGGGAAGGTGGCGTAGATGCGTCACCGGGGGTCGGCGTCGACGGCCGATGACGCGAGGTATACCCGGACGTCTTCCACGGGAAGTCGGTCCGGATGCATGATCAGGGACACGGAATAGGGCGAGCGCACGGGTCGGCGTCGAAAAATCGCAAAAAATGAGCGAGTTGGAAAACCGCTACCCGGGAGCGGAAAGTGGGGGTCGACCTCATGGTACTCCCGTTGGAATTTTCCGTCAATAACTTCTGGAACGTTCGGCGCACAAAAGAGAAAGTTGTTATTGCGCCGCGACGAACATTCCAGAAAGAGAAAGCGGCCGTGAAGCCGGAGTGGGGGTAACGGCCGTAAGTGGGGAGCCACAGAGAGCGACGATGCTCGAGGCAGTCTCTCGAGGATCGTCGGCACGGTAACTTACCTCTAAGATATTCACCCGCGTTCGCGTTAAGTCCCGCGAGTATAAGTCGAGTGTTTAAACAATCGTTGCCAACATCCATAACAATCGGGAACGCCCGCGAAACGCGTCAACTATCGTCGATACGAAAGACGACCGGTACTGTGTTACCGAAACGAAGGACTTGCGTGCGTTTAGCGAATGTGCGACGCCATCTTGTGTAAAGAAATTTGGGAACAACCAAGTGTGTGTAAACCGAAGCCTGTGAATAAACAAATTGATTATTTGCAAAATACAAAAGGAATTGTCAGTTAATTATCTCCTTTATACCTGATCAAGCGGATGTCAGCCATCTTGGAGAATCGTTGATCCTGAGCGGAGATAATCGTCGGTGATTCATCGTTGGGGAATGGAGATCGGCCATTCGTTCGAATAATCTGGAAAAGTGCGGTCGTTAAAAAGTTAGCTAACCGAGTTACGTATATATACCTCAGGCGCACGGTGGTCAGCCATCTTGATCGGGCGTTGATCCTGGACGCTGGAAATCATCTGTGATCCATCGGGCAACGACCCTGAAGAGGCATCCGTCGCGAAAACCTAAAAATTTTGATTAATTAACATAGTTGATTGACCAACATACGTATACTTACCCATGCGGGGTGATGGTCAGACATCTCGGCCGTTCGTTGATCCTGATCGAAGGTCGCTACCGGTGATCACTGGGGAGACGGCACAGACGCGCCATCCGTTGCGGGAACCTAAAAATTTATTTAAATTTGGAAGTTAGTTGACCGACGTACCGATACTTACCGGAAGAGGCGGTGGTCCGCCATCTTCGTTCCACGTGGTGATACGACGGCGATTGGCATTGATGATCCGAGGGGCGACGCTGGAGATCGTCCATCCGTGGCGGGAACCTGAAAATAAAAAGGGGAATAATTAGTTAGATGACACATTCATAGAACATAACGGGGAAACACTTACCTTCTCGGTGAACATAGGTCAAACCGAGTGGCGACCGTTAAAAGGACACATAGCCGCGTGAATCGGGCACGAAATTGTACCGTCCGGTTACAGTATAGGGGCACCGTCAAGCGCGAAGAAGCACAAGCTGACCGACACACGTGTCGGAACCTGCAGGGTTAGGGGGTACCCGGGAATCGAGGACAGTCCACATTCCAAAAATCTCACCAAGCATGGCGACCGTGACAGGACACGTAAGTGTCAGCGGTGCTTAAGCATAGGGAGTGTGCGGCAAAGTGACCACACCCCAAGCGATAAGCGAAAGGCATCGGGAGTGGGCGTCAAAGTGACGACACCCCACGTGATTAGTGAAGAAGCATCGGGAGTGCGCGTCAAAGTGACGACACCCCAACGCGACAAGCGCAGCTAAACGTTCTACGGGAGTGTCCGTTAAAGTAACGACATCCCACGCGTCAAGCGAGGAACACTTCAAGACTATACGGTGAGGCACTGACGAGACCAGCGACTCTCCGCGTGATACAACGTGCGCGAAAAGTGTGAGATCGTGGGGCAAAGTGTCCTCACGATAAAACAACTCACACGAAAAGCGGCACGATCGCGGATTGCGCATAACGGTCGAGGGCCAGAAAAACCAAGACGTCAAGAAGAAGCAACAGCGCAGAAGTGTCAAGAGCGAAGATGCGTACAAGTGCGAAGAGGAGCATCGCGGGAACAGAGTGAACGCCAACGACGTCGAAACAACGTGCGGGACATCACGCGAGGCCGGAGCGCGAGGGAGGCGCGCGGTCTACCAAAACGCGTCGCATAACCGTACGGACGGGCACGGCAAACTCAGAGTTCGCTGCTACAGGGCGAAAGCCGATTGGCCAAAATAGGGCCGAAAGTAAGAACGAGAGGTAGGACGAGCTGTGTGCGATCCGGGCGGATGGCCACAGTGTCGCGAACTCCGACGCGAGTGACGACCAGGTCGAAAGGACCGGCGCAAGACGAGCGAGAGATTCGTGAAGAAATTGAAAACCAACAGCTCAACGAGCAACAGGTATTAGCGATTCCTGACGAGAATCTGCAGAAAGAAGTGTTGAATCTGAGCCGGGAGAAAACCATGGAAAACCCGGAGCAGATGACGGAGAACGAGAGGCGAATGTGGTTGCAAGTCCAAAGCCTGACGGCACAGTTGGAGGAGATGCGAGCGATGCATCAGCAGAGACGCGATTCCGCCGCAACAAATAATACGGAGCGCGGTCCGGCGGGAATGATTCCCGAAAAACAACCGGACGAGCGCGCGTACGGCGACGGTGATCTGCGTGACGTGAGAAGGCTTGATGTGTTCCCACTCCAAGCCCGACTGCCGCGCGGAGGCTGGATAAAAAACCCGTTCGACGAAATGTCGTACAAGGGGAAAGCCGACAAGCAGAACCCGATACGATTCATCGAAAAGTTCGAGAAGTTGGCGAGATACGAGGATGTCTCGGAGGAGGAACAACTTTTCCACTTTGGAAGATGCATGAAAGGAGCCGCCGGACAATGGTTTGAGCTACAACAGGCGGAGAATATCTACGAGATCAAGGAAAGCTTCAAGAAATATTTCTGGGGATGCCAAGCCCAGATGAGATTCCGACAAGCTATATATTTTGGCAAGTACAAACCCACAGAAGGGTCAATGACCGAGTATGCCTTGAATATCGCGAGGCAGGCGAAGACGCTAAGACCGCCGATGACCGACGAAGAGGTTGTACAGACGCTCCGCGAGCACTTCGACAGTGATATCGCGAGGGAGCTACGGCCTTCGGTGACAAGGACGGTCAGCGAAATGATCGAGATGCTCGATACATTGGAGAACGAGCGAGAGGCTCGAAAATTACGCGCGGGAGCGCGACGTGCGAACGACGGGCAGGCGACACGCGCAAGTTATGGCGGCGATGGAGCGGCCAACCGCAGCAGCGATGTCCGGGACGGCGTGCGCCCAAACAATTTCGCCAGACGCGACGCGACGAGAATATCGCCGCAAACAAAGTCGACCAGCTGGCGAAAGGCGGACGGGCCCGCGGCACCGAGGAGCGAGCCAGTCGACATCGTCGAAGAACCCGACAGCGACGACAGCCAGAAAAAGCCCCGAGTAACGCGATACACCCGAGACGGGAACAACAATCCCAGGAGGGAAGTAATCAAGACGGGAAATAACCCCGCGAGCAGAACAACCAAGCCTGAGAACCGCGGAAGGAAATTGGCGGCGATCACGGCAAATGAAACAGCGTACCACAATGAAGAAGAGAGTGTCGCTGAACATAGTGCCGAATCGGATGACGCCGATAAGGGATGCTGTGTCATCACGCGACAGACGGGAGGATTGATCAGCCAATGCCCGCCAGTGACCGACCAAGAGATAGAGGATACGGTCAACAGGATCGGAAAGGAGATCCTTCAGTCGGCGGAGGAGCGCGTAGAATGTGCTGAGGTACCCACGGTAGAACTAGAATTCACTGCGTGCAAGGTGAAAGCGATCGTGGATACCGGGTCGCAAATAACGGCGATTACCAAAGGAATGTGCGATAGGTTGGTGGACACGGGTGAGCAAGTAGAAAAAATAGCCACCAGACCAATCCAATTGATGGGGGCCTTCACCGATAACGGAGTTCCGGTGAAGCAGAAGGTAAGGATCGTGTGTCGATACCGCCGAAAACGATTCGACCACCAATGCTACGTGGTGAACGAACTTGCATTCGACATAGTGTTAGGTATGGACTTCCACGTACGATATCGCCTAACCCTGACGTGCGATCCACGAGCCGACGTGAGATTCCACACCACGGTGGAAACCGTCGAGGAGACCAAACTACGAACAGCCTATGGCACAGTAACGGAGTGGTACTACCAGCGGATCCGCAGCGCGGAAAAGGTAATGGGCCAAGAGCGGCCGTTGCGAGGAAACGCCACCAAGTTCCTAGTAGCGCTCGAAATAGCGAGCGGGGTAGTAAGCCGAATTAAACAACTGGCCGAGGAGCAACGAGGGACGAGCGGAGAACGCGTGAAAAGAGCCCTGTTCGAGAATGACGGGGAACCAAACGGCAAAACAAGTAAAGTCGGTAATGACGGGGAGTCAGACGACGGCCGTGGAGCAAGGCTCAATGTAATATACAAGAACCCGGATGACAGCCAATACGAGGAGGCAAGCCCGGTGTTCCTGAGTCAGGTGGTACCCATCCTGCGAACAAGCTACAGGGAAGGAGACAAGGCGAGCATGTCGCTGGACGAATGGAAGGACGCATCGAACAAGATTAACGTGCGCGAGTTACCGTGGGTAGGCGTGATGAGCGACCCAGTGAAAGAGACAAAGTGCGACGAAAAGCGTAGACGTGATAAAAGACGACAGGAGGAGCGTCAGCGTAGAAGGCGAATAGCAAAGCAAGCGGAATGCGGAAGTGAGGTGAGCTCTGTGCGGGACGCGACCCCATGCCCAGAGCTGACGGGGAGTATGCAACCGCATGCTTCCAGGCCGCGGCCCCTTGTTAAAGGGGCACCCCGTCTGGTCCTCCGTAGGGTAGAGTCGGCAGCAGTCGTGACCCGGCCGAGCCCAACACTGGCAGGAGGACAAGCAGAAGCGCCACCAGCGCAACCCGAGGCGCTAATAGTAGAGCGCAGAATCGGAAATTTAATTTATAAGTTCCGTTTAAGATACCGCTACGCGGCGGGTGATAAAAGTAGGCCCATCCGGCACCATTAGCTCAAAAGATTGTAAGTTAACAAGACGGGCGAGCCTTAGCTTCCGAGCCCGCAACTAAATGTATAAGTTTTGTCGGTTCAATTTCCGTTATTTTGAGTTTTTGGCCTAAGCGCAGGCAGCGCCAGTTCTATTTTCGTTGCGCGAACCGACGCGTAAAACGCGACAAGGCAAAGGCCACACGCAATCTTCGATTGGTCGGCGCGTCCGACAAATCGCGATCAGGCGCGCGTACAACCGAAAGAGTCACTAATGGCTCACCGGGGCGACCCACGGAGGGGTCATGAGCGACCGCGGGTCAAATCTGATAACGCGTTCGCGAAATACGAAACCGAGGGTCTCAGACGACTGAGAGCGATAAATGGCTCACCCGCGAGACCGAAAGAACGATCACAGCCGGTCGGCGTCACAATCGGACGCCCGGATGCGAAGTTGGCGGACATAGGTAATTTGCGGGAAAAAATGACCGATGATCGTCACACGGGACCTGGTACACCCGAAAATCGGGTCGGCGTCAAAGTCCGACCACGCGAAGGTGGGGTTACGTGACCGCCCGCGATCTCGCGAACCAAGCGTCATCGCCGAGAACAGACCACGGTTTCCGGCTGGGAAGGTGGCGTAGATGCGTCACCGGGGGTCGGCGTCGACGGCCGATGACGCGAGGTATACCCGGACGTCTTCCACGGGAAGTCGGTCCGGATGCATGATCAGGGACACGGAATAGGGCGAGCGCACGGGTCGGCGTCGAAAAATCGCAAAAAATGAGCGAGTTGGAAAACCGCTACCCGGGAGCGGAAAGTGGGGGTCGACCTCATGGTACTCCCGTTGGAATTTTCCGTCAATAACTTCTGGAACGTTCGGCGCACAAAAGAGAAAGTTGTTATTGCGCCGCGACGAACATTCCAGAAAGAGAAAGCGGCCGTGAAGCCGGAGTGGGGGTAACGGCCGTAAGTGGGGAGCCACAGAGAGCGACGATGCTCGAGGCAGTCTCTCGAGGATCGTCGGCACGGTAACTTACCTCTAAGATATTCACCCGCGTTCGCGTTAAGTCCCGCGAGTATAAGTCGAGTGTTTAAACAATCGTTGCCAACATCCATAACAATCGGGAACGCCCGCGAAACGCGTCAACTATCGTCGATACGAAAGACGACCGGTACTGTGTTACCGAAACGAAGGACTTGCGTGCGTTTAGCGAATGTGCGACGCCATCTTGTGTAAAGAAATTTGGGAACAACCAAGTGTGTGTAAACCGAAGCCTGTGAATAAACAAATTGATTATTTGCAAAATACAAAAGGAATTGTCAGTTAATTATCTCCTTTATACCTGATCAAGCGGATGTCAGCCATCTTGGAGAATCGTTGATCCTGAGCGGAGATAATCGTCGGTGATTCATCGTTGGGGAATGGAGATCGGCCATTCGTTCGAATAATCTGGAAAAGTGCGGTCGTTAAAAAGTTAGCTAACCGAGTTACGTATATATACCTCAGGCGCACGGTGGTCAGCCATCTTGATCGGGCGTTGATCCTGGACGCTGGAAATCATCTGTGATCCATCGGGCAACGACCCTGAAGAGGCATCCGTCGCGAAAACCTGAAAATTTTGATTAATTAACATAGTTGATTGACCAACATACGTATACTTACCCATGCGGGGTGATGGTCAGACATCTCGGCCGTTCGTTGATCCTGATCGAAGGTCGCTACCGGTGATCACTGGGGAGACGGCACAGACGCGCCATCCGTTGCGGGAACCTAAAAATTTATTTAAATTTGGAAGTTAGTTGACCGACGTACCGATACTTACCGGAAGAGGCGGTGGTCCGCCATCTTCGTTCCACGTGGTGATACGACGGCGATTGGCATTGTTGATCCGAGGGGCGACGCTGGAGATCGTCCATCCGTGGCGGGAACCTGAAAATAAAAAGGGGAATAATTAGTTAGATGACACATTCATAGAACATAACGGGGAAACACTTACCTATACCTTCTCGGTGAACATAGGTCAAACCGAGTGGCGACCGTTAAAAGGACACATAGCCGCGTGAATCGGGCACGAAATTGTACCGTCCGGTTACAACCTAACCTGAAATCGCCGTGAGCTGAAGTCGTGCGCCCGGCGCGCCACAGTGACGAGACTGGCGGACCAGCCCCGGGTGCTTACTGGCGGATAAGCCCCAAACATAAGTTTCAGGTTTGATCGCCCACGAAATATTAGACATCAACGATAATGAAAAAACTACACTGGATTCGTGTTCAGCATGCATTACTCTTTATAATCACGTACCTCGAGATTTGGAGAGCAAACATTATTGCAGATATTACAATATTTCCACGCGCAGAAAATTTCACTTTTACCTTCCGAAAACACGTTTGCCCTCGTAAAAATCATAACACGGCAGGTAACCTGCCGAAACTCCGTTGGTCACATGGGTACCATAAGCAGCGTTTACAATGTTAATAGCGAGTTCGCACAATATACAGGTTCCGAGATATTTGATTTGGCGGTTCAACCCCGTTGGCGGTTTAGCCCCGGTCTTCCCTATTTATGAACGCACATAAATCTCTATTATCATTAAATCTATTATTAATGATGGTCAAAAAGACTGATATGTATGATTCATATAAATTACTAACTATTTCGTGAATAATTTTTCTATTCAATAAACCCAAAGCATATAAATGAGTTAAAAAACGAAGTGTTGCGTTAAACACTTTTTCTTCGAAAGTCTTAATGTTCATGTTTTTTGCTTCTAAAATATCAGAGTCTTCACTGTTTTCTAATAATAATATATTATTTACATCTGGCAAAGTTACGTTATATGGAACTTTATATTTATTACACACACTTATGCTATTTATAACACTTTTATTTGTAATTTGCAATACATTTTCTAAATTATGATCACGTACAATGTGTCTTTTCAATGAGTATACATGAGCGTATTTTGCGTAACAATTTGCAAAATTACATTGAACCTCTGAATTTATAAGTGTTTTATGCATTAATGTAATGTGTGACATTAAAGTATCTAAAGTATGAAAAGAGTTATTACAAAAAAAACAAAAAATCATTTTTCTTTTTGCAAGTTTAAAACGGAATGTAATATAAAATATTATCTATTATATTATACCTTAACAATAAACCTTAATCTATCTTAAAATACATTTTAAAAAATTTAGCACTTTGTAATACATCAGGGATTTAAAATTTATAATTAAATCCCAGCTCTAATAAAAAAAAAAGTTACATTGTTGGATCTATTTTATACTTTCAATAGAATTATTTAATGCGATTTGTTCTTGTAACATTTTAGTTCTGTCCTGCAGTTTTTTCAAAATATGTGCAATAAAAGATATATTAGGATCCCACTTTGTTGAGAAACCATAAATACCTCTTTGCATTAATATCCACAGATGTTCACTAGCCCCTGGATATTGTAATTGGAAAACGTGAAAAGCCTTGAAGCAAATGTCTATAGCTTCAATTGTTGTATTTACTTTGTATAAAGTTTCATCAACACATACATAACTTTCTATAGCAGTCTTATAATCGCCAACAGTTATAATGTAAGGTTGAACTGGAATCTTCAAAGTTTCAGCATGTTTCTTCGTTTCAAATCTAAGACGAAGCATGTCACCAGGAACCTGTAAAAATTATTTATTTTTATTATTTATAATATTGGTGTAATCATATAATATGTATCTAATGATAATTTTACTAACATTAGCATGTTTTATCATACTATCCTTAGCTGCTCCAATAGAGGCCTTATAGCTATTTTTACCACATACAGACACTTTTCTTGGAGGAAGAAAATGTGACAACAATTGGCAAATAATAGCAGCTTTTGCATCTACAAATTAAATATTAAATTAAATAGAATATAACTTTATTTAAAATAATAGTATTTTAATAAGAAAGAGATATGATATAGTGTCAAATATATGTGCAATTGCGTAAGGTTTTACCTTCATTCATTTCCTTATCTTCAATTTGTTGAACCATTACATTTAAATTATTATTTTTATGATTAATATTTGTATTTTGCTTAACAATTGTAAAAAAATTAAACCACGTGTCGTAATTAAGATTAATTTTTGAGACGTTCATATTTTCAAAGTCCAAAGCTATTAATTCGTAACCTTGCGGATGCTTAAAAAGTTGCCATTTGTCAAATATTGTGGCTAAATTTTTTTCTTCAAATTGCTTCAGATCTTTAACACGAATTGTGTAACACTTATTCCAGTGTTCTAAAACCAGTTCCCATGGAGCTTGATTATATTTTAACCATTGTACGCTTTCTTCGCATAACTCATTTATAATATCTACAGAAAAAAATATTAAACATTTTAGTCTTACATTAGTCATATTATAGTTTCAATTGAGAAGAACATTAATATTATTTTAAAGGAAATATATTATTATAATATTTCGTCTTGAATACATAAATAATTTTGGCTTTTTTAATTGAAGTTTATTTAAAAACTACTATAATTTTAAATACCATAACACTTTAGTAAGATTGTAAAACTTTACTGTAATTTTTAAAGAATGTTACCATTTTCTTCTGTAACAGCAGAATCTGTAAATTGTTGGTTTTCTTCATTAATTTTTTTATCTAATATTTTGATTTTATGCTGTCTGTTTCTCCACATAGTAATTAATTTTTCACGTGAAGGAATCGATTTATTTGTGACAGAATCTTTTTTCTTAATAGGCGGAATAAAATATGTTTCTTTCACTTCATTTGGGAATGTTTCAGTTATCATAGTGGAAATGTGTTCCGCCAAATTATTGGTCAAGCTGTAAATTTAAATTTAAATACTTATAAATACATATATTTTTAAACAAAATAATAATTAAAAATATTAAATATTAGATTTTTACCGCGCTGACATATTTTCAATATAAGAAATAATAATTTCGCATAGATTACATCTCAACTTCTCGCATAAATCATTTTTAGAAGTATAGTACGCTTAGATCTGTTGTCCTGGTTTACTTTTATTAAGAAGTTCCGTAATACAAATCATTACTTCTTCACTAAATGTGGAACTTGGAAAAGATAAATTTTCTTTTATTTCGGATTGGTGACTTGAATCTGGTTTTGATGTAGCATTTGAAATATTTACTACATTGTTTTCAAGTTTCTACAAAACAAATTTAAATATAATAGTAACGAAAACAATTTACAAATTTAAAATAAATAATATAATTTAAATATTAAAAAATATTTACTTGTTTTTTATTTATTAAATTGTCATCCTCGTTATTCAATGGTATTTGCTCGAATGCGCTATTTGTGCAATATTCTTTCCAAAAATTTAAAAATTTTGCTCTTTTACCAATTGCAGGAATTAATTCGGTGATCATTTTTTTATTTAAATTTATTAATATTTCCTTTGTTATCTCGTTTTCTAAAGATATAAATATTAATTTCAGTAAAACATTATACATACAATGACAAAAATAAAAATATTACTTATACATTATTATATACACAAAAATATATATTTTTATCAATTTGGCTCGAATGGCCTTTAGGGTATGATGCAAAGACAATGATACTCTTATGGTTATACCGTCCTGTTCACTTTTTCTAAATCTAACACTTTGGCACTTTGGCAGTATTCTTTTCCCTTTTTAATAAAAAAATATGTTATGTAAGTACTGCAAGTAGAACTACGCACGTAGACTTAATTTTTTTTTGTAACAATTGCATAATTATTAATTTTTATAATAAGACATTTATATTTTTCTAAACTATATAATTTAAAAAAATCGATAATATGATAATACATTTTATCAAACATTTATAAAAAATCGACAGAGGCAAAATTTGATAAACCAAAAAATTGTACTTACGTTCAAAAGTTTCTATCAAGTCGGATAACTTTAGATTTTCCAAGATTTGTTTCATTTCTTCATCTGCCATATTTATTGTATAAAGTCGTGCTTTAAAGAAAACAACCAAAAAAGGAAAACATCAGAAACTATCAACCATCGCAATTAAAATTTTATATTTTGATCAAATATATAAAATATTTTATATCTTATTTTATACATACATACATATATATATATATATATATGTATGTATGTATGTATGTATGTATGTATGTGTAAAATAATAAAATATACGTGAGTAAACAAACTATAGGGATTCTACCTCACGGAGTACCTGTCGGGGAGCGGGGTGAGGAAGTGGAACGCGCGGAGAATGCCGTAAGCGGTAGGCGAGGGGATGGCGTCGGCAGAGGAGCAGCGGACACGCGCGAGACGCGTGATCGCGACTACTTTCCTCCCTAGGGCTGCGTTTGAAAACGTCACCCGGGTATACACGGGTATACTCCCTTCTCCTTCTAACTCGCTGAGATAGAAAGAGAAGGGAGTATACTCGTGTGCACTCGGGTGACGTTTTCGAACGCAGTCTAGGGCGGAAGCCCTAGAGGCGGTGCCCCTCTGCCGACGCCATCCGCTTGCCCACCGCTTACGGCATTCTCCGCGCGTTTCACTTCCTCACCCCGCCCCCCCACAGGCACTCCGTGAGCCATATCTAACAATTTGTGTTACTATTACATTTACATTTACTTAGATCTTACACATTTATGAAATATATGGAACATTTTTTGTTACAAAATGTTGTTTTGTTTAACAAATTTTTTTATTTAAAACAAAGAAATAAATATATTTAATAAATAAATAATTTGTTCAGATTTAAAAAAAGGTTCGTTTGTACCTTGCTTATTTTTAAAAGAAACAAATATTAATTTAAGTACAATTTTTATATTTAAAAAAGTTCAGTTTTTATTCAACAGATTTTTTTTATTTAAAATAAACAAATAAATACTTTTAATAAATAAATAATTTGTTCCAATTTACAAAATAGTTTTTTTGTATTTTGCTTATTTAAAAAAAAACAAATATTATTTTAAATACAATTTTTACATTTAAAAAAATGCACTTTTTTCTTTTAAACAAATCACTTATTAGTTTCTATGTTACAACCTATTAAATCAAATAAATCTTTTTTTGAATAACAAAAGTGCTTGATTTAATAAATCACTTTATGTATTTTAAAAAATATGTCTTTGAATTTAAAACTATCTATTTAATCGTAATAAATATTTCTTTGAATTAAATCAACCACATTCAAAGAAATGTATTTTTTTGTGTTTAATAAATTTTTTTCTCAGTGTACGCTTCCGATCTCGTCGTAGAACGGGCTGGCTCGCTCGTTCGTACAATCCGCGCTAGATCCGTTCAGAACGAGCATCCCTCCTCTCGCTCTCTTTCTTCAAGTCGCGGAGATACGCGCGCACACACACACACACTAACTGTGACGACGACGTACGTGCAGTCTAATCGTTATCTCCTCGCCGCGAAAGTCGATCAACCGATCTTTCTGATCCACGACTCGCACCGTGATATCGGTGACGTTTCGCGCGACGATCGGAAGGTAAATGATCTGCGTCGGAGTCTCCGACAGTTAATATCCCGGTGGAACTTTCGGCGCGAATTCGTGTATCGCGTGCATCGAGCGTCCGTTGTTGTACGCTCCCGTGGTGATGCTGCATTCGATGCGAATTATGTTCACGCTCATGACGTCAACGGGTCCGTCGGAAACGTACCATTTGTTTGGTTTTAGGATACGAACGCGCGAGAAACCCAAAAGAGAACCGATGTTGTTCGGTTTTGTAAAATTCACTCTGTAGGCGCACTTTATCTCGCTCCTCATAGTATTCTCGTTGGCGCGAAGAGCGAGTATCGTTCTATCACCGCCGTCATTGTCGTCGTTCTCGCCGTCGTCCTTGTATATGCCATAACCGTCACCGTCATCGTCGTCTTCGTCCTCGTATATGTGATAACCGTCGTCGTCGTCGTCCTTCTCCGTTCGGTTTTTTTCTTTTACCCGTCCAGCGTCATCGGTCTGCAGTTTTCCTCCTTTCTCTTGAATTTTTTCTCTCTCACGCGCGACGGCGCGACGTTCGCGATAAAGAAGAGCGGCGCGCAGATATCTGCTCACGGCTCGCAGCTCGTACGATCCTTCCGGAACGACGATTCTCCGGTCGTCCTCGCCGAAGTAGAAGCGATTGTTCGCGGACGTAACGTTCGGTATCGAATTGTACGTCTCAAAAGTCGCTAAACCCAGCACGTATTCACAGTGCTCAGATCCAAAGCGGGAAAGTGACTCGCCGTGAGAACGCTGCTGGTTCCGGTCAACGTGAGCGTCAGCGACATCGCGGGAGAACGTCGATCGTTCGCCACCGCTCCCCTAATCGATCTCGCGAAGAAATCGCAGGCACAGCTGTCCGCAGATTCTCTGTTCGAACGTCTGGAACGCGCGACGATTGTACGTCACGATCGCGCTCTCGCCGCCACCGCTGAGATATCGCGCGAGATCCCTCGGCGGACGGAGATTTCCGAACGCGTCGAAGTAGATCGCCGCGTTCCCTTTCTTCGCGTAAGCGACCCAATGCGTGCCCGGACCCGCCGCGTCGTCGAGATTCACGATGCCGCACTCCGCGTGTCGCACCCTCGTCGGCAGAGCGTCGCGCATGAACACCCCACGGAAGAACGGTATGCGTAGGCGACGCGCCAATCGATCGAGCTGCTCGTTCGTCGTGACGCCGTACGGAGGTAGATGCACTAACGTCGCCTTCTTCCGCGAAAATTTTTTTTCAACGACTCTCCTCGCGCCACCTCAGCGCTTCTTGTACGGCGCGAGGTACAACCCGCGACCCTCCATCGCGCGATTGTGTCGCTGCAATTCGTCGAGTTGTCGTTGCGCCGCTTTGCCGGCGCTCACCGTTTTGGCCACGCCAGCCGCGCCACCGATCAAGGAATCGAGCGCGCCCAACATCGGTAGAAAAGGCAAGAAGCTGCCGCGTTTCGCTGTCGGAAGTATCCTCCGCTTTTTCCTCTCGCTCTTCCTTCTTGTCTTCGTGTTTCTCCTCAATCCCATTCCTTTCCTCGTTTTCTTTTTCCGTTCCATACCCATGCCCAGTTTCGTCTTCGCCTTCATAGCCGCTCAAACAGGCGCCGCGGCGAGTCTCTCACCGGCCGTGGAATCCTTCGCGGTGACGCGCTCGCGCGCCCTCTCGGCGAGCGGTCGATCGGCGACGTGTCGTTCGGCGAGCTCGCCGCTTCGCGAATACGCGACGTCGTGCTCTCGACACGCCGAGTCCAACGGATTGATGCCTTCTTCGCCGCGCGCTAGTCTTTTCGCTAGACGCGTACCGGGTCCGCAAAACTGATAGCCGGGTATATGCAGCTCGAAGGGAAGAGCGTTTATCGCGATTGAGTAGACCGGCGCCGCGCATTCGATCGCAGTTACGGGAGGATTTATTTCTTCTTACTTCGAACGGGAAGTCGATGACTCACCGTTCAGGGTGAGCGCGCGGTTGCACTCGTAGCAGTCCTTGATGAGCGGCGGTGGACCGTCTATGTGCGTTCGCTGCCACGGACGATTGTAATGTTCCATACACGGGCGATATCTCTGCGCCTCGGGATCCGCTTTTATATGTTCCGGCAAACGGTCCCACAGCAGATGCACGTATTTCTCAAAATTACGCAACAGAACGATCTTCGGAACGAATTCCAATTCCTCGGCCGTTAGATTAAGAATATCGTGTCTCTCCGTCAGTATGGAAAACATCTCGATCACCGATGCGCGCAAATTACTCGTTGCTTTTAGATTAATTTGTATGGATACGGCGACACGCTCGCGCTACTTATACCCGCGCGCGAGGCGTTTGCGCACGCGCGACGAAACGAAACGACGTCCGCGCTTCCCTCCCCCTTTCCGGCGATCGAGGAGCTCATCGCGAACGAATCGAGCTAGCGCGCGCTTGCGGAAAAGACCGAGAGAGAGAAAGAGAGGGCAAAATGCGATTCGTGCGACAGTCGGTGACGATAAGAATTTTGAATCTGGATCGCAAAACGCTGGCGAGGTCGGGCGCGACCGAGAGAGGAAACGGAGAATCGCGCAGACACGGCCCTCTCCTTCCGAACGTCGTACGTTGCATCATTTGCGGTCCCTCGAATTGCGGTAAGACGAACGTTCTGCTGAGTCTGCTGAAACAACCGCACGGTCTTCGTTTCGAGAACGTATACGTGTACTCAAAATCTCTGCAACAACCGAAGTATCGATACCTCGAACGATTGTTCAAGCCTATGGACGAGATCAGCTATCGCGCGTTTTCCGACAGTCGCGACGTCGTTCCGCCCGACGAGGTGCTTCTTAACTCGGTCTTCGTTTTCGATGACGTGGCCTGCGACAAGCAGGACAGGATGAGGGAGAACTTTTCTATGAGTCGACATTCGAATATCGATTGCTTCTATATTTGTCAGACGTATGCTAAAATACCGAAACATCTCGTGCGCGATAATGCAAATCTGTTGATTCTGTTCAGGCAGGACGGCACCAATCTGCGACACGTGTACGACGATCACGTGAACATCGATATGTCGTATGACGAGTTTCGCGCCTTCTGTCGCGAGTGTTGGCAACGCACCTACGGTTTTGCCGTGACAGACAAGGACAGCGCGTTGCGAGGCGGATGGTACAGACGGGGGTTCCACGACTTCGCCGTGCTGTAAAGCCGATCAGTGCGCTTCGCCGAACGACGCGAGTATGAGCGCAATCGCGGGAGAGAGGACCGCGCGAGAGATAGCCAAAACGCGCGCATCGATTCGCAGAAAATACGCCGCTCTCAGGGCCGGAAAAATGGAGAGAGAGATCGCTCTGGAAAAGAGGTACGAGCCTATCGTCAAACCTCTGAAACGGCTTGCCGATGACGTGGAACGTAAGAGTAAAGGGCCGGACAAAATTGATGACGACGGCGGCGGTAGCTTTACGTTCGCAAGAAAAATGAAAGCGACGAAAAGAGCGAAGAAGGACAGCGAGAACGGTGAGAACGACGAGAACGACGACGACGACGATGCTGGCGCCGACCTGGAGCGCGATTATAGGGAGGACGACGACGTATTCACGCCAATCAGGACAACGAGGACCGCGGAAAAAAGAGAGTCGCGTCCAGTACGGCTGAGTTCGGCTCCCGCGACGACGACTATGACGAGCTCCACGCCGATCCACGCCGATTTGGTCCGGTTTTTACCTAGAGAACGTGAGATCGTCTCGGAGACGACGACTCTACCTCTCACGCTAGAGACGTCCGTCGGGGGATCTTTGAGTACGGCGGAAGGTCGCGACGCTCTGGATAGCCAACTAGGACCGTTAGGGCAGGAATACGTTGGCGCTCTTCTGAGCGGCGACAGAAAAAAGGAGATCGACCACGTCTACGGAGTGTATCTCGACGAGAACGGTACGATGCTGGGTAACAAACGATTTGACGTGGCCGCGGATGACTCCGTGATCATCGACGGTGTACGGTACAAGGGCACGCGCGGTCTGTACGAATTGATCTTCATGCGAACTCCCGACGCTAGCATCTACACGGACAGGGACAAACGAACGTACATGAGTATACTTTTCGCTACCAGCGCTCACAAACGCGATCGCAGCGCCGGCATGCCTATCATGGGTAACAAGGAATACAAGTACAGATATATAATAGCGCCGCTCGTACTTCCGTTTCGCAAAGTTGGGACTACGAAGGGTGCCGGACTACCGTCGGCCATGCGACTGACCGACAACACAGTAGATGAAGAGTCTATACACCCGCGCTCGGGTACTTCCGAGGGAAAGCGGGGCGGGCCGCGCGCACGCGGGGGAAACACCATAAGAGATGCGCGAGGGAGTCGAGGGGAAGGGTACAGGTTCATCGGCGGGGGGGAGTTGCGGGGGGAAAATTTCCCACGCAATTTACTAGTAACTGGACAAAGGCTTATCGCTGTCCAATCAGATTGCAGTACAAAGACTCGAGGTTGTCCAATCAGATCACAGTATTTTTGTGGTAACCTGAAAGACGTAAATTCCATAGGCGGATGATAGGGAATTTCGCGCCGCAGTGTTGCCACCGGGGTGGGGGGATCGTCGTTCCCGGGCGCTCCGAGGGGGCGCTCGGATCGGCGGTTCCGCGTTATCGACCGCGTTATCGGCCGCGCGCGGAAATCTACCCCGATTCGCGCGTTATCGCGATTAATTTTTTATCGGGCGCTCGCGCGCGTTCGAACTCGTTCGAGGTTGCCCTTGTCATTTCCTCTTTTTATTTTTTTCGGAGGATGCGGCGAGCGGTTTTGTTTTTCCGGGAAATAGTGTATCCGGTAGGTACATCCTTCGTTTGAGATAACGAACGAGTATAAATTGAATTGGCTCGCGACAGCGCGGCAAACGGTGACGCGGACGGACAAATGTATCCAGAGAAAGAGTGGTGCGAACGGATTGGAACGGAAATAAGTTACTGTTAATATTTTTAAACGCGGTATGAGCGACGAGTACGTAGAACTTTGCAAACCGGCGTGCGTGAAATTCGGGAAACCGATCGCGAAAATCGGCGACCCGCTCGTGAGGAAGTGTTGCAGATCGGATTTGTGGACAGTCGACGTAACGAGATATCTGATCCGTCGCGAAATCGGAATTCCCGATCATCACTCGAACCGGAGGTCTCTCCAATACCAAATATTTTGGAGAAGAGTGGTGGAGAATGGAGTCTGTACTATTGACTGAGACGCGTTAGCGGCGCTATTGTAGCATTATCGAGAGAGAGTGGTGCGAACGGATCGGAACGGGAATAAGTTAATGTTGTTTTTTTTTAACGCGGTATGAGCGACGAGTACGTAGAACTTTGCAAACCGGTGTTTAATCCTAAAATCAGGAAACCGATCGTAAAAATTAGCGAACCGCTTGTGAGGAATTGTTGTAGATCGGATTTGTGGAGAATCGACGTAACGAGATATCTGATTCGTCGCGAAATCGGAATCGTCGATCGCCAATCGAACCGGAGGTTTCTCAATTACCAAATATATTGGAAAAGAATAGAGGACGGTGAATTTACGTCTAATTGATTTAGACGCGTTAGCGGCGCTATTGTAGCATTAGCGATGTGTACTCGCGAATGAACGATCGCCGTTATCCCTCGCCCGAGGAATCTGACGACGAACTGCACTGTTACGAGTTCATGCCCATGTTCTCGTCCGATTCGGACGACGAATCGGCGAGACTCGAAACGTTGTTATCGTCAAACGTATGCGCGTCGGTGGTTAAGGAGGACGCGCGATGGAATCTGGCGACTTATCATCTATGAAGGGAGATCGGAGCGCGAACTGCGCGCGAGCGAGCGTGGATAGAGACGACAATGGCAAACTTCGTTAGGGCGAACGATTATATGCGTTGCCTGCCGCTCGAGTATTATCTTTACTATCAGACGGTGGATGGAGGAGAGAAGATACGTAGGATTCAGACCTACAAGTCTCGTCGTCTTTTCAAACGAGTGAAATTCAGTGTTCCCGAGGGTGGAAAGCCCTTCTGGATGGGATGCAGGAAGAGTGCGACGAGTTGTTCGCCGCGGACGTCCGCGACGCGGACGGGTACCGCGCGTGGGGACGACTATGCGACGAGTGTCTCCGGCTCTTGCGAGAGAGGTGTCGAGTCAGACAGCCTGGGGGGCGAAAAAACACGGGAGCCGTGAACGCTCTGGCGGCTCGAATAGCGCGATTGAAAGATTCGAGGGAGGATCTGCGTCGACGATTCGAACGCGCCGTAGGTGCCGGTTTGGACGGTGGGGGCGGCGGTAGCAGCAGAGGATTTTCGTGGGTCGAGATCGATACGGCGTTCCGAAGTCGCGTACTCACCGGCGCTGTGACGAACTCAACGTACATCGAACCCGCGCGATTTCTCGAGGATGCGAAGGGCACCGTGCTCGAAAAAGTGCAGGATAATTTGACCAGATACTCGTGTCTGAAGGTCAATGTCATATTCAATGGGGAATTCGTAGCGGACGTTAAGACCGATGTGAAGAGTATCGCTACGCGGAACGAACAGCTCCTCCTAGGGTCCGATCTGGGCGAGTGGTACGACAGGAGCGTGCGCGACCAGATTCTAGCGGCGTTGGACGAATTTCAGGAACGCGACAGCGGATGGGCGTTGTCGCAAATACTGAACCTAACGGTGAACGTGAACAAGTGTAATCCCATGCGCGTGGGATGTTGGATAGAGATACCGCGAGGTATAAGACTTAAACAGGCGGTGGTCAACGTGCGGTCGGAAAACGACACGTGTTTCGCGCGTGCGGTGGTCGCGGCTCTGTATCCCGCCGAGCGGCACGCGGAACGATGCGGCTCGTATCCCGATTACGCGACGGTGCTGAATCTCGACGGGATTAATTTTCCCATAGATCTGAAAAAGATCGGAAAGTTCAAAACGACGTGTCGATCAACGTATTTACAACTCGGGAAGGAATTGAAAAAAAAACTAAGTTCCGACGGGGCGCCGACTACAACGCGATCATGCCTCTGCGGTTGACCGACGATAAGAGGGATAGACACGTAAATCTCCTGTATCTGCGCAATACGCTACGCGGCGTCAACGGGGGCCATTTCGCCTGGATAAAGAATCTGTCGAGATTGGTGAATTCGCAATTGACCGCGAAACGGTGTGCGAAGCACGTTTGCGATCGGTAAGTAAAAAAACCTGAGGAATAAGGAAACGACGAGGTATTATTTTTATATGTACTAAACACATAGTAATCACACGCACGTTACTTCGCAGATGTCTACACTATTTCTATACGCGCAAAAAGTTGGCCGCTCACAGCGTCGACTGCGGCCGAATGAACGACTGCGCCATCGTTCTTCCGAACGAGGACGATAAGTAACTGTCGTTCGACAATCACGACAGAAAGGAGCGACTTCCCTTCGTGGTGTACGCGGATCTGGAGTGTCTTCTCGAACAACGGGAGAGGGAGAATGCCGAAGGGGGCGCGAGAACGGAAAGATACGCTTATCAGCGTCACGTACCGTTCAGCCTGGGCTACTATCTGTGCTGCACCTACTACGATACCGTATCTACGTACAAATATCGTCGCGGCGAAAATTGCGTTTCGTGGTTCGTGAACGAGCTTCGCGTTCTCGCACATCGCGTTAAGGCTAAATTCTCCACCAATATATCGATGGTAGAACTTACGGAGAACGAGAAACGCGAGTTTTGGCTCGCGACGCATTGTCACGTGTGTGGAAAAGCGTTCCAACAGGAGGACAATCGCGTGCGAGATCACTGTCATTTAACCGGACGCTACAGAGGTCCGACGCATTCTCGTTGCAATCTGAATTACAGAAACGTGTACGTGATTCCCGTGTTCTTCCACAATCTGTCGGGTTACGACGCGCACTTTATCGTCGAGAAAATCGCGAACGATTTCGAGGGTGGAGTCGAGCTCTTGCCGCTTACGAAGGAAAGTTACATATCGTTCGCGAAGACCGTTAAGGAGACGCAGATGGACGGGAGATGGGATCGGTACGTGAAGCTTCGATTCGTGGACTCGTACAAATTTTTAGCCGCGAGTATCGAAACTCTGGCTTCCTATCTGGACAAGTACAAGCTGAGAATAACGCGTTCGGAGTACGCGGATTTGAGCACGGAGGATCTCGATCTGCTCACTCGCAAGGGAGTATTTCCGTACGAGTACGTCGACAGCGTGGACAAACTGCGGGAGACCGAACTTCCGCCGCGCGAGGTCTTTTACAGCTCCCTGACCGACGAGACCGCGAGCGAGAGCGACTACGAGCACGCGACGAGGGTCTGGCGACGTTTTCGCGTGCGAGATCTCGGCGAGTACAGCGATCTGTATCTCAAGACCGACGTGCTTCTTCTGGCGGATATCTTTGAAAATTTTCGGGACACGTGTGTGGCGAGTTACGGGCTGGATCCCGCGCATTATTATACGTTGCCGGGGTACACGTGGGACGCCATGCTGAGGTACACCGGCGTGCGTTTCGAGCTGCTCACCGACATCGACATGGTGCTGTTCGTGGAACGCGGAATACGTGGGGGCCTCAGTCAATGTTCGCTCAGGTACGCGCGAGCTAACAACAGGCACGTACCAACGTACGACTCGTCCCAGCCCACTACGTATCTCATGTATTACGACGTGAACAATCTGTACGGCTGGGCTATGAGCGAATCGCTGCCGTACGCGAATTTCCAGTGGCTCGACGACCCTGAGAATTTCGACGTGACGACCGTGCCGGCGGATAGCGATATCGGTTACATTCTGGAGGTGGATCTCAAGTATCCACCGGACCTGCACGACGCCCACGCGGACCTGCCGCTGTGCCCGACGCGCGATAAACCGCCCGGTAAGCGGCAGGAGAAACTGCTCGCTACTCTCTACGACAAATCGCGCTACGTGACGCACTATCGAAACCTGCAGCAATGTCTGCGACTCGGTTTGCGTCTGACGCGCGTTCGTCGCGTTCTGCGATTCACCCAGTCACCGTGGCTTCGCGGCTACATCGAGTTGAACACTACGCTTAGGACGCGCGCGAGCAACGAGTTCGAACGGAATATGTACAAACTGATGAACAATGCCGTCTTCGGCAAGACGATGGAGAACGTGCGCGATCACGTGGACGTGCGTCTCGTGACGCGATGGGACGGGAGATACGGCGCGGAGGCGATGATCGCTAAGCCGAACTTTCACAGTAGAAACGTCTTCTCGGAGAATCTCGTCGCGATCGAGCTGCGAAGGCTCGAGGTAAAATTCAACAAGCCGGTCTACGTGGGTATGTCTATTCTCGAGATATCCAAGACGCGTCTCTACGAGTTTCACTACGACTACATGGTGCCGCTCTATCGCGACCGGTGTCGAATTCTTTACACGGATACCGATAGTCTGATCTATTCGCTGGAGTGCGAAGACGCGTACGATCGTATGAGACGCGACATAGACAGATTCGACACGAGCGATTACGCGGAGAATAACGCGCACAGTATGCCGCGCGTCAACAAGAAGGTGCCCGGTTTGATGAAGGACGAAAACAATGGCGCGATCATGACGGAGTTCGTGGGCCTCAGAGCGAAGATGTACACTTACAAGGTACTCGGACGCGACGACACCAAGAAAATAAAGGGTGTTAAAAGAAACGTAGTCGCGAAGAGGATCACGTTCGAGGATTACGTGGCGTGCCTGCGGAACGCGCGCGAGCTGAAGACGCGCCAGTCGTGCATACGCTCGACGTTGCACGAGGTTTACACCGTGTCGGAGCAAAAACTAGCTCTCAGTCCGCACGACGACAAGCGATACGTGACGTTGAACAGCGAGGAAACGCTTCCGTGGGGACATTACGAAATACCGTTGTAAAAAGAAACAATATCATAGGCTTCCTAAAATTGTTTTATCGTAAAGTAGTAGACCAATAACAGTACCCTCCACTGCCGGGTACAACCGAGGGGAAGCGGGGGGGACGCGCGCACGCGGGGGGAACGCCATAAGAGATGGGCGAGGGGGACGAGGGGGGAGCATGGGGTGGGGATGGGCGAGGGGGGGTGAAGGGTGGACAGGTGCAAGGGGTAACAGGGTTGGTGAGGGGGACAGGTGTGCGGGGGGAATTTCCCCTGTAACCGGACAAACATTCCCCTGGAACTGGACAAAGGTGTATCGCCGTCCAATCAGATCGCGGTACGAAGACTCGAGGCGGTCCAATCAGAAGCGAGTATTTTGTGGGAACACCTGTCCCTAGGCGGGGTGATGGGGAAGTTCGCACCGCAGTGTTGCCACCTTGCGGTAACCTGAAAGACGGAAATTCCCTAGGCGGGTGATGGGGAATTTCGCGCCGCAGGGTTGCCACCGGGGGGTGGGGGGGATCGTAGTTCCCGGACGCTCCGAGAGGGCGCTCGGATCGGCGTTATCGACCGCGTTATCGGCCGCGAGCGGAAATCCGCCCCGATTCGCGCGTCATCGAGAATAATTTTTTTTCATCGCGCGCGTTCGAACGCGTCCAAACTCGTTCCAACTTGTTCAAGGTCGCTCTTCTCGACGTCCCCGCGCGGTGGGATTGGTGAGCGCGCGAAAACACGTTTGAACGTGTTCAAGGCCGTTCTTTTCGCGGGTCCCGATAACCGTTCTTTGTTCTTGTTCGTCTCGGTTCGAAAGTTGTTTCGATCCTTCCCTACGCATCGTAGATGACGCAATCGCGGCGATCGTGGAGTAAGCGGAGTCGGGGGATCTAGGGAGCGCGGGATCGTATCGAGATAGGTACGGAAAAGAAAGAGAGAGAACACATATATGAGATATCCGCGTACGAGCGGTAGTTTTTTATTGTGGAAAATAAAATATGTATTTACATACGTCGATACTCGTTTACATTGTTTCTGTGTGTATAAATATATATATAGAAATTTGTAAACGTGCGTCGTGACGTTCAGGATTTGAAACAAAGCGCGGTAATCTCACAGTCGACGATCTTGTTAGGATCGAAAAATTCGCTTTTCAGTATCGCAGTCTTGGCCGAAGTTCCCGTCTTAATCGCGTTGGCGGCTATCTCCTGATAGCGCGAATACTTCGCGTCGACTTCCTCGATGACCGCGCTCAGCGCCGAGACGATGCGATCGACGCAAAATTGGAAATCGTACAGCGAGAGCAGGGTGGGGAGCGACATTGCCAGACGAGCCGCGTTGGGTAGTTCCATACGCAAGATCGACAGGTTGTTGATCAATCCGAATCGCAGCGTCAGATCTCCGATCGATATCGGCGAGGGGGGGCGGGTTCCATCGACGAGGTTGGATCGCAGACACGCCAATATGTCGTGTTTGCGCTCGAGTAGTCCTTTCCACATATCGAGCGTCAGAGAGATCTCCTTGCCTTGCTTATCTCCCAGGGCGATATCCACGTACGAAGGTGCGGGTATACCGTACCACGGTGACTTAACCGTGACACCGATGGCTAAGTATTTGTAGCCAGTCGTCGTCAGCGGATAACGGGTCGCCAGGATGCGCACCGCAGGCGCGACGACGGGGTTGCGAACGTCGTTGGAGGGGTGAGAGCTGGAACGCGACTCCCGATGATGATGATGCTGATGATGATCGTCCGTCGATTCGATCCTTCGTCTTTTGCCGTTGTCGTTCACCTCCGAATCCGTCTCGCGAGGGGAAAGATCCCTCAGCGCGGGTCGATCGGCCAACGTCGAGAACATTTCGCACGCGCGTTGCAGTATCGTTCGTTTCTGATTTCTGTTTCGACGCGTCGTATTCAGCTGACGAGGCGATACTGATGCTTTGGCGGGAACACATCGGTATAAGTAGAAAAGTTCTCACTTATATCGCGCGATGTGCGGTGTGGTGTGGGGATTTGCGCAGTCCTCTACTTCCTTCGGCGGACACGGCGATCGTAAAGCTGAACGCCGCCGCCGCCGTCGTCGTCGTCCGAATCGCTCGCCGGTGACGTTAAATCGCCGACGCGTACGATTCGATCGAGAAGATCGCGCAACTGCTGCAACAGTTCGGTCTTAGGGCAGACGATATTCAGCATCCGTAGATCGAATTTACCGGCGGCCGTGACGGTTTTCGTAAATTCGTTGAATCTGTAGACGCTTACGAAGGAAAATTACATATCTTTCTCGAAGACCGTTAAGGAGACGCAAACGGACGGGATGTGGAATCGACTAGTGAAGCTTCGATTCGTAGACTCGTACAAATTTTTAGCCGCGAGTCTCGTAACTCTGGCGTCCTATCTGGACAAGGACAAGCTGAGAATAACGCGCTCGGAGAACGCGGAATTGAGCACGGAGGATCTCGATCTGCTCACTCGCAAGGGAGTATTTCCGTACGAGTACGTCGACAGCGAGGACAAACTGCGGGAGACCGAGCTTCCGCCGCGCGAGGTCTTTTACAGCTCCCTGACCGACGAGACCGCGAGCGAGAGCGATTACGAGCACGCGACGAGGGTCTGGCGACGTTTTCGCGTGCGGGATCTCGGCGAGTACAGCGATCTGTATCTCAAGACCGACGTGCTTCTTCTGGCGGATATCTTTGAAAATTTTAGGGACACGTGTTTAGCGAGTTATGGGCTGGATCCCGCGTATTATTATACATTGCCGGGGTACACGTGGGACGCCATGTTGAGGTACACCGGCGTGCGTTTCGAGCTGCTCACCGACATCGACATGGCGATGTTCGTGGAACGCGGAATACGCGGCGGCCTCAGTCAATGTTCGCTCAGGTACGCGCGAGCCAACAACAGGCACGTACCGACGTACTACTCGTCCCAGCCCACTACGTATCTCATGTATTACGACGTGAACAATCTGTACGGTTGGGCTATGGGCGAATCACTGCCGTACGCGAATTTCCAGTGGCTTGACGACCCCGAGAATTTCGACGTGACGACCGTGCCGACGGACAGCGAGGTCGGTTACATTCTGGAGGTGGATCTCGATTATCCGCCGGCACGACGCCCACGCGGACCTGCCGCTGTGCCCGACGCGCGATAAACCGCCCGGTAAGCGGCAGGAGAAACTGCTCGCTACTCTCTACGACAAATCGCGCTACGTGACGCACTATCGAAACCTGCAGCAATGTCTGCGACTCGGTTTGCGTCTGACGCGCGTTTGTCAAGTGCTGCGATTCGCCCAGTCACCGTGGCTTCGCGGCTACATCGAGCTGAACACGACGTTCAGGACGCGCGCGAGCAACGAGTTCGAACGGAACATGTACAAACTGATGAACAATGCCGTCTTCGGCAAAACGATGGAGAACGTGCGCGCTCACGTGGACGTGCGTCTCGTGACGCGATGGGACGGGAGATACGGCGCGGAGGCGTTGATCGCCAGGCCGAACTTTCACAGCAGAAGCGTCTTCTCGGAGAATCTGGTCGCGATCGAGCTGCAGAAGCTCGAGGTAAAATTCAACAAGCCGGTCTACGTGGGTATGTGCATTCTCGAGATATCCAAGACGTGTCTCTACGAGTTTCACTACGACTACATGGCGCCGCTCTATCGCGACCGGTGTCGAATTTTGTACACTGATACCGATAGTCTGATCTATTCGCTGGAGTGCGAAGACGCGTACGAGCGTATGAGACGCGACATAGACAGGTTCGACACGAGCGATTACGCGGAGAATAACGCGCACGGTATGCCGCGCGTCAACAAGAAAGTGCCCGGTCTGATGAAGGACGAGAACAACGGCGCGATCATGACGGAGTTCGTGGGCCTCAGAGCGAAGATGTACACCTACAGGGTACTCGGACGCGACGACACCAAAAGAATAAAGGGTGTTAAAAGAAACGTAGTCGCGAAGAAGATCACGTTCGAGGATTACGTGGCGTGCTTGCGGGACGCGCGCGAGCTGAGGACGCGCCAGTCGTGCATACGCTCGACGTTGCACGAGGTTCACACCGTGTCGGAGCAAAAACTAGCTCTCAGTCCGCACGACGATAAGCGATACGTGACGTTGGACAGCGAGGAAACGCTTCCGTGGGGACATTACGGAATACCGTTGTAAAATAAAAAAAAATATCATACGCTTTCTGATATTGTTTTATCGTAGAAAAATCAATAGCACGTAAGAAACAAACCAATGAATGTGTAAAATTTTTTATTAACAATAAAATACACGTTGCGCGTATTTACGAATGTCTAATTATTTCTGTTACAATACAGACGCCTTATCTATCCAGGAATTGTGCGAACTGTCCATCCCCAGCCACTTCACGTACGCTCGATTGCCGCGCTTACGCAGGACTTTTTCCACGAGATAGACGTCGGGATTGGAGACGCGCAGCAACTCGTGTTCGTAGAATCCTCCGGCTATCGCTTCTCCGCGAACGTCTTTCAGCAGATACGTAACGGGATTGGTCCTTTGTACTTTGGCTACGCGAAATATCTCGGTGGTCCAATTGGGAGTGTAGCCCTTTTCGAAGATCGTTTTGAATTTGCTCACGCGCACCGGATCGTCGATTCGAAATCTCGCCGGCGCGGCGATCTTCGCGCGACTGTACACCGTGCGCAACAGTTTTTCGGCGACGGTGGGCATCACGTCCGCCGGACGCATTCCGATCGTTCTGTGTCTGCGACGATTGTAATTCGACAAGAAACGCGGCAGCGAGTCTATCCATCTGTACGATCCCTGGAGCGTGAAGAGCTTTCACATGTCGTTTTTCAACGTGCGATTGAATCTCTCCACCACCGACGCTTTCATCACCGAATACGTGGAGTAGTGATTCACCTTGCGCGCGTCGAAGATTTTGCGCGCGTCGGCGTTGTAGAATTCCTTTCCTTTGTCCGTTTGCAGATTCCTAGGGTGTCGCGCGTCCTCGCGAAAGATCTTTCCGAGAGCCGTCGCGACCTCCTTTCCGCTCTTAGTCTTGAGCGGGATCGCCCAGGCGTACTTGCTCAGCACATCGATGACCGTCAGAATGTAATTGTGACCCGCGTTTTCGCGCGAATAGGGACGCATCTCGACCACGTCGGCCTGCCACAGGTCGTCGTAACCGCGCACCACGACGCCGCGGCGAGGAAAGTTTTTTCGCGCCGGCGCGTGCAATTCCTCCACGAGTCTCCGTTTTTCCACACTCATTGCTCAAGAAGGTTCAATATACTCAGAATTCTGGTGATCTGGATTTCGTGCTTATCCACGGTATTCCTCACAGTTACAAACTGGCTTCTAAATTCTCTTATCAGATCTCTGAAGTTCTTTCTGAGCTCCGCGATCGCTCCCTCGACGTAGCCCATGTTCGTCGCGTCGGTGCCGACCTCCGGCGCGGCCACGCGTCGTATCTTGCGCTCCGACGCGTCGTACGAATCTTCGCGCAAGAGAAGCGCATCGTTTCGAAACGTCGCGATTTTGTCTCTCAAACCCTGGTTCGCGTTTGTCACGATGACGCCCGTGAACTCTCGATCGACGGTGTTCTTCTTCTCGATCTCTTCGATCACGGCGCTCCTGAACAGTTCGATCGCGTCCTCCACGTAACTCCTGTTTGTCGCGTCGGTGTCGAACTCCGGAGCGGCCACGCGTCGTATCTTGCGCTCCGACGCGTCGTAGGAATCCTCGTTCAAACGGAGCGCGTCGTTCTTCAGCGTCGCGATTCCGCCTCTCAATTCTTCCGTCGCGTCGTTCTTCTTGATCTCTTCGATCACGACGCTCTTGAGTCGCCCGATCGCGCCCTCTACGTAGCTCTTGTTCGTCGCGTCGGTGTCGACCTCCGGCGCGGCTACTCCTCGTATCTTGCGCTCCCTCGCGTGGTAAGAGCCCTGACTCAAGCGGAGCGCGTCGTTCCTCAGCGTCGCGTCGTTCTTCTTGATCTCTTCGATCACGACGCTCTTGAGCCGCCCGATCGCGCCCTCTACGTAGCTCTTGTTCGTCGCGTCGGTGCCGACCTCCGGCGCGGCTACCCGCCGTATCTTGCGATCCCGCGCGTCGTAAGAGTTTCGATTCGAGAGAAGCGCGTCGTTCCTCACCGCCGCTATTTCGCCTGTCAATTCTTCGGTCGCGCCTCTCTTCGAACGTCCGATCGCGTCCTCGACGTAGCTCTTGTTCGTCGCGTCGGTGTCGATCTCCGGCGCGGCTACCCGCCGTATCTTGCGCTCCCTCGCGTCGTAGGAACCCTCGCTCATAAAGAGCGCGTTGTTGCGCGTGTAGTTACGCAGGGATTCGATCGAGGAGCGTAATCGTACCGTGGACGCACCGTCGATTCCGTCACCGTTGCTCCGATTTGTCAGAGACATGCCGAATTTGTTCACGGACATCGCGCGCGCGCGGGGGAGGCGCTGGAGAGCGCGCGATACGTACTGCCGTCGCGATCGACGCGACCGATCAATTTACGACGAAACCGGCCTCGCGAAGTTCCTCGATTATCGACAGAATTTCGTTGTCGTGAGCGTTGTTGCCGGCCCGACGAGAAGCGTCTAGCAGTCGAAGTCGATCGACCAGCTCGTTGGGATCGTCCCAGTGAACGTAATCGATCGCGTTGTCGGTCAGTCGCATGGCCGACGGTAGTCCGGCGCCCTTCGTAGTCCCAACTGTGTGAGACGGGTGTACGAGCGGCGCTATTATTTTTGTGTACTTGTGTCCCCTGTTACCCTTGACAGGCATGCCGGCGCTGCGACCGCGTTTGTGAGCGCTGGTGGCGAAAAGTATACTCCTGTACGTTCGTTTGTCCTTCTCCGTGTAGACGCGAGCGTTGGGAATTCCCATGAAGATTAACTCGTACAGACCGCGCGTGCCCTTGTACCGTACACCGTCGATGATCACGGAGTCATCCGGGGCCACGTCAAATCGCTTGTTACCCAGCATCGCGCCGAGATACACTCCGTAGACGTGGTCGATCTCCTTTTTACTGTCGCCGCTCAGAAGAGCGCCCACGTACTCCCGCCCTAACGGTCCTAGTTGGCTATTCAGAGCGTCGCGACCTTCCGCCGTGCTCAACGACTCCCTGACGGACGTCTCTAGCGCGGGGGGTGGAGTCGTAGTCTCCGAGACGATCTCGTGTTCTCTGGGTAAAAACCGGACCGAATCGGCGTGGATCGGCGTAGAGCTCGCGATAGTCGTCGTCATCGCGGGAGCCGAACTCAACCGTGCTGGACGCGACTCTCCTTTTTTTCCCGCGGTCGTCGTTGTCCTTATTAATGTGAATACGTCGTCGTCCTCCCCGTAATCGCGCTCCAGGTCGGCGCCTGCATCGTCGTCGTCATCACCGTAGTCACTATCCTTCTTCGCTCTCTTCGTCGTTTTCATCTTTCTCGCGAGCGTAAAGCTGCCGTCGTCGTCGTCGTCGTCGTCGTCGTCGTCAATCTTGCCCGGTCCTTTACCCCTGCGGTCCGCGTCATCGGCGAGCCGTTTCAGAGGTTTGACGATGGGCTCGTACCTCTTTTCCAGAGCGATCTCGCTCTCCATTTTTCCGACCCTGAGAGCGGCGTACTTCCTGCGAATCGAGGCGCGCGTTTTGGCTATCTCTCGCGCGGTCCTCTCTTCCGCGATCGCGCTCATACTCGCGTCGTTCGGCGAAGCGCACTGATCGGCTCTACAGCACGGCGAAGTCGTGGAACCCCCGTCTGTACCGTCCGCCTCGCAACGCGCTGTCCTTGTCTATCACGGCGAAACCGTAGGTGCGTCGCCAACACTCGCGACAGAAGGCGCGAAACTCGTCGTACGACATGTCGATATTCACGTGATCGTCGTACACGTGCCGCAGATTGGTGCCGTCCTGCCTGAACAGGATCAACAGATTTGCGTTATCGCGCACGAGATGTTTCGGTATTTTGGCGTACGTCTGACAGAGATAGAAGCAATCGATATTCGAGTGTCGACCCATAGAAAAGTACTCCCTCATTCTGTCCTGCTTGTCGCAGGCCACGTCGTCGAAGACGAAGACCGAGTCGGGAAGCGCCTCGTCGGACGGAACGACGTCGCGATTGTCGGAGAACGCGCGATAGCTGATCTCCTCCATAGGCTCGAACAATCGTTCGAGATATCGATACTTTGGTTGTTGCAGAGATTTCGAGTACACGTATACGTTCTCGAAACGAAGACCGTGCGCTTGTTCCAACAGACTCACCAGAACGTTCGTCTTACCGCAGTTAGAGGGACCGCAGATGATGCAGCGTACGACGTTCGGCAAGAGAGGACCGTGTCTGCGCGATTCTCCGTTTTCTCCCTCGGTCGCGCCCGAGCCTGCCTGCGTTTTGCGATCCACATTCGAGACTCCTATCGTCACCGACTGTCGCACGAATCGCATTGCGCCCTCTCTCTCTTTCGCTCTCTCTCTCGGTCTTTTCCGCAAGCGCGCGCTCGTTCGCGCGACGAACGCGCCCGAGCGCCGGGGCGGGGAGGGCAGCACGGACGTCGTTTCGTTTCGTCGCGCATGCGCAGACGCTTCGCGCGCAAGTATAAGTAGCGCGAGCGCGTCGTCGTATCCGTAGAAATTCGATCTCAAAAGCAACGAATCGTTCGCGCGCGCGTCGGTGATCGAGATGTTTCCCATCCTACTGACGGACAGGCGCGATATTCTCGATCTAACGGCCGAGGAGCTGGAATTCGTTCCGAAGATCGTTCTGTTGCGTAAATTTGAGAAATACGTGCAACTGCTGTGGGACCGTTTGCCTGAACATATAAAAGCGGATCCCGAGGTGCAGAGATATCGCTCGTGTATGGAACATTACAATCGTCCGTGGCAGCGAACGCACATAGACGGTCCACCGCCGCTCGTCAAGGACTGCTACGAGTGCAACCGCGCGCTCGCTCTGAACGGTGAGTCGTCGAAACGTTTCCGTTCGAATTGAGAAGAAAAAACCCTCCCGCAACCGCGACCGAATGCGCGGCGCCGGTCTACTCGATCGCGCGATAAACGCTCTTCCCTTCGAGCTGCATATACCCGGCTATCAGTTTTGCGGACACGGTACGCGTCTAGCGAAGAGACTAGCGCGCGGCGACAAAGGCATCAATCCGTTGGACGCGGCGTGTCGCGAGCACGACATAGCGTACTCGCGAAGCGGCGAGCTCGCCGAACGACACGTCGCCGATCGACTGCTCGCCGAGAGGGCGCGCGAGCGCGTCACCGCGAAGGACTCGGCGGTCAGTGAGAGACTCGCCGCGGCGGCCGTATGGGCGGCTATGAAAGCGAAGACGAAACTGGGCATGGGTATGGAAAGGAAAAAAGGAAGAAAGAGGAAAGGAACGGGGAGAAACGCGAAGACGAGGAGGAAGAGGCGGAGGATACTTCCGACGGCGAAACGCGGCGGCTTCTTGCCTTTTCTACCGATGTTGGGTGCGCTCGGTTCCTTGATCGGTGGCGCGGCTGGCGTGGCCAAGGCGGTGAGCGCCGGCAAAGCGGCGCGACGGGAACTCGAGGAACTGCAGCGACACAATCGCGCGATGGAGGGTCGCGGGCTGTACCTCACGCCGTATAAGAAGCGCGGAGGTGGCGCGAGGAGAATCGCCGAAAAAAAAAAAATTTCGCGGAAGAAGGCGACGTTAGCGGCGACGTCGGATCTGCCGCCGTACGGCGTCACGACGAACGAGCAGCTCGATCGATCGGCGCGTCGCCTACGCATACCGTTCTTCCGTGGGGTGTTCATGCGCGACGCTCTGCCGACGAGGGTGCGACACGCGGAGTGCGGCATCGTGAATCTCGACGACGCGGCGGGTCCGGGCACGCATTGGGTCGCTTACGCGAAGAAAGGGAACGCGGCGATCTACTTCGACGCTTTCGGAAATCTCCGTCCGCCGAGGGATCTCGCGCGATATCTCGGCGGTGGCGGCGAGAGCGCGATCGTGACGTACAATCGTCGCGCGTTCCAGACGTTCGAGCAGAGAATCTGCGGACAGCTGTGCCTGCGATTTCTTCGCAAGATCGATTGGGGGAGCGGTGGCGAACGATCGACGTTCTCCCGCGATGTCGCTGACGCTCACGTTAACCGGAACCAGCAGCGTTCTCACGGCGAGTCACTTTCCCGCTTTGAATCTGAGCGACGGCGAGTACGAGCTGGGTTCGGCGACTTTTGAGACGTACAATTCGATACCGAACGTTACGTCGGCGAACAATCGATTCTACTTCGGCGAGGACGACCGGAAGATCGTCGTTCCGGAAGGGTCGTACGAGCTGCGAGCTGTGAGCAGATATTTGCGAGCCGCTCTTCTTCATCGCGAACGTCGCGCCCGCGAGAGAGAGAGAAAGAGAAAGAGAAGAGAGAAAAACTGCAGGCCGATGGCGCTGGACGGTTAAAAGAAAATAAACGAACGGAGAAGAACGACGACGACGATAACGACGACGCTTATCGCATATACGGGGACGAAGACGACGACGACGACGACGACGGTTATGGCATATACGGGGACAACGACGGCAAGAACGACGACGATGACGGCGGCGATAGAACGATACTCGCTCTTCGCGCCAACGAGAATACCATGAGGAGCGAGATAAAGTGCGCCTACAGAGTAAATTTTACAAAACCGAACAACATCGGTTCTCTTTTGGGTTTCTCGCGCGATCGTATCCTAAAACCGAACAAATGGTACGTTTCCGACGGACCCGTTGACGTCATGAGCGTGAACATAATTCGCATCGAATGCAGCATCACCACAGGAGCGTACAGCAACGGACGCTCGGTGCACGCGATACACGAATTCGCGCCGAAAGTTCCACCGGGATATAAACTGTCGGAGACTCCGACGCAGATCATTTACCTCCCGATCGTCGCGCGAAACGTCACAGATATCACGGTGCGAATCGTGGATCAGAACGATCGATTGATCGACTTTCGCGGCGAGGAGATAACGATTAGACTGCACGTACGTCGTCGCCGCAGTTAGTGTGTGTGCGCGCGTATCTCCGCGACCTGAAGAGAGAGAGTGAGAGGGATGCTCGTTCTGAACGGATCGAGCGCGGATTGTACGAACGAGCGAGCTAGCCCGTTCTACGACGTAATCGAAAGCGTAAGGAAGAGAAGAGGTGGCGGTGGTGGTGGTCGAGGAGGAAAGAGAGCCGTTCTCAGCAACGCCAACGTTAGGTTCCTACGATCGCTGGGTCTCGCCGTGAGAAACGCGTCGTTTCTACTTCGAAAGGAAAGACCATGGCCGACATCCTGAGTATCGGCGGTGAGCCGATCTTCGACGAGCGCATCGTCGGAATCGAGACTCACACGTATAACCCGTACGTGAACACGACGTTCGGGCACAACGACGAGATACGAATACCCATACAGCAACAGGATCTGTATACGCTGCCGTGCGACAGTTTTCTGTACGTCGAGGGACGACTCTATGACGACGGCGCGAGCGCGACGACGTCGGAAGCGACGGATGGTCAAAGGCAATACGCGAAATTGGTCAACAACTGCGTGGCGTTTATGTTCGACGAGATTCGATACGAACTCGACGGCGTGGTGATCGACCGGTGTAGAAACGTCGGCATAACCAGCACGATAAAGAACTACGCGTCGCTGACCGCCGAACGAGCCAGGAGACTGCAGAACGCCGGATGGAGTTATCCGACGAACGAATCGAATCTGAACGACGCGTCCCGTCAATTCAACTTTTGCGTACCTTTGAATATTCTTTTGGGTTTCTGCGAGGACTACAGACGCGTGGTGATAAACGCGCGACACGAACTTATCCTGATACGCGCTCGGAACGACGTTAACTGCGTCGTAGATCCGAAAAAAACCGTGCCGAGAGATCCCACCAAGGATCCTAAAATTACGCCACTGAAGGTGCAATGGCGTATGCCGCACGTGGCGTTAAACGACGTGACTAAATTGTCGCTTTTGCGAACGTTGGAGAGCGGACGATTTCTGAGCGTGGGCTTTCGCTCTTGGGACCTGTACGAATTTCCTCTGCTGCAGAGCACGACCAAGCATTCGTGGGCCGTGAAAGCCGCGCCGCAGTTGGAGAAGCCGCGATACGTCATATTCGCGCTGCAGACCGGACGGCGAAACGAATTCACGGAGGACTCCTCGAGGTTCGATCATTGCGCGCTCGCCAACGTGAAATTGTATCTCAACTCGGAATTCTATCGCTACGACGACGTGAACGCGGATTTCGAAAGCGACAAGTTCGCCGTGCTGTACGAGATGTACGCGAAATTTCGAGGAGCGTACTACGGGGATAGTCGCGACGACGCGCTCTTTTCCCCGCGCGACTTCGCGCGAGTAGCGCCGCTCGTGGTGATCGATTGTTCCCGCCAGAACGAAGCGGTGAAGAGCGCCACCGTGGACGTGCGCATCGAATTCGAATGCAAGGAAAACGTTCCGCCGAAGACCACCGCCTTTTGTCTCATCGTTCACGATCGCGTCATCGAGTACGGTCCGCTGACCAATGTGGTGCGCAAAATCATCTAGCGGAAATGGCGATTGTAGGATACCACACCCCGGAAACGGGAGATATATATATAAAGACGGGGATCCTTCGATCGTTCCTCAGATCCCGTTAAGAACGAGCAGTTTGAGCGTGAATTGTTCGACGCGCACCGACTCGATGGCCGCAGCGGCAACGACGATCTTCGTCGACCTGCAGGGAATCGTGGTGAGCGACAGATTCGTCGCGAAGGAGGTGGCCGTGCTCCGAAGCGAGACGCGCGAACTCGCGCATCACGTGTTTCGCGCGCCGATGAAGTGGGACCTGCTCACGAACGCCGAAAAAGCAAGGGCCAACTGGCTGATGGCGAACCATCACAGCCTCCGTTGGAAAGACGGGGACGTGGACTATCGCCTAGCCAGGTCGATTATTCGACGCGCGGTGTGCGACGACCTGGGCGAGGGAGAAGAGACGCCCGGCGCGCGAATATACGTGAAAGGCCTCGAGAAGAAGAGGTGGCTGGAGGAGATTCTCGGCGACGTCGACGCGACGATCGAGACCATCGACGCCGAGTACGACGACATCGATCGGCTGGAGTTTCTTCGCGCCGATCGCACGTTTCGCTGCGGACGCCATCAACGGTGCTGCGCGATGGAGAACGTGATGAAGTTGCGCGACTGGTGGAACGAGCGACGCGAGTGTCTCTCCAGCATCGACTCCACGGATTAAATATAAATGTGTATCCATCCATCTATATATGTATATATTGTAATCATTAACAAAAAGATCTATCTATATTTTATTCAATAAAAAGGATCTATCTATCTATATTTTATTCAATAAAAAACTGATGTAAAATCAACGAGGAAAGTTATTCATTATTCGCATACCTACACCATACGTATAATCGTACTCGATAACGCCGAGCGCGATAGCGTCGAGCGCGCGAGCGACGAGCGTGATGCGTAAGCGAACGAGAGCGTCGAACTCCGAAGAAGAACGGCAACGATAACGCCGAGCGCGCGAAACTGTCAATGAGCGCGGAGTCGGGAGCGTCGAGCGGAAGCGCGATATCGGCGGCGGGAGCGTCTAATCTCGTTGCTGTTCACACGTATTTATCTTTATTTAATATTATATTCATCCAATATTATATTTATTCTTGTATATTATATACTACTTATTTACTACTTTATACTTATTGCTTCCTCATAGAGGAGGTTTTGTTTTCGTACATTCGTATATAAATCTTTGATTGCGTATAAAGTTTGCTCTATTCAACCGAATTAAAAAGAAATATAAAATAGGAGTAGAAGAAACCAAAGAAAGGATATTTGACATATGGTGTTGTAACATAATCTTTCATAAATGACATTAAAATCTTTATTGTTTGATATAATTATATACATAACAATATGATTTTATCCACTTTATTATGAAGAGAGCTAACCCCTTTATATTATATTATATTATGTTATATTATTATATTATAGTATATTATGTTATATTATATTATGTTATATTATATTATATTATGTTATATTATATTATAGTATATTATGTTATATTCTATTATGTTATATTATATACTACTTATTTACTATTTTTTATTTTTTTACATATTATTTCTTGTTAGAAACGAAGGGCCAGCCCTCGACGACGTCGTCCTCGAAGTCGACGTCAATCAAGTTGATATCAATATTGCCGCGACCGCTCTCATCCTCCTCGTCGTCGTCGTCGTCGTCGTCGTCGTTGTTGTCTTCGTTGTCGTTGTCAGCGTTGCCGTCGCAGCACGTATCGGGACGCTTCGCCGATGAATCGAGTCGCGCCGCGTCCCGATACATGCTGCGAATCCTCGCAGCGTACAAACGCATGTGGTTCCTGGATTTTTTAAACACCGCTCCGATGAGTCCTCTTCACAAAAAATACATATTATTAATAATTATATATAAATGAATATATATAAGTGAATTTATAAATAAATATATAACTGAATATATAAGTGAATTTATAAATAAATAAATATATAACAATATAATTTTACATTTGCATACTCACATTCGATCGAACATCCGTGCGTCCTCGTCGACGCGGATCGTGACTTGCAGACAGGGCGGCGCTCCATCGACGATATTTCTAAGGCGATGCTGCAGCTGCAGCACCGCCTCGTGTAAGTCGTCCGTAGCCCTAGCTACGGACGTTGCCTGGATTTGCGCCAATTCGCACACTCCTTTCAGTTTGGATATTTTGTCCATTACGTGTTCTTAGGAATAATTCACGTCACTAGCTCGAAAAACTGTGAACGAACTACACCCGAGTCTAGCCTCGAGTCCTTATATATATCGAGGATGTGCAATCGAAGAAGGATGCGGAATCAAAGAAGGGATGTGCAATCATAAAGGATATTGCGTGTGTAATTAAAACTATGTAAAAAATTGACCTTTTGCACACAGGAAGAGATGCATTTTTCTAATCAAACCGACTCATCCGCCGGATTCGTCGACGCATTTCTTCCACCCCGAGACCTCCGCCGCCACCTGTCCGCGCTATCGGTAGCGAGCATGCCCATGTAAGTCGCTCGTATCGCGACGCATCGTCATCGTCCATAAAAAAGCAGGATATTGTGCAATAAAAAAAACTATTTTTAGAAACTTTGCACAGAGGAAAAAATGCAATTTTTTTTTATCAAAACGGACTCATCCGCCGGAATCGACGCATTTTTTCCACCGCGAGACCCCGCCGCCACCTGTCCGCGCTATCGGCAACGAGCGTCACCGCGTGAGCCGCGCGTCGCGATCGCGCTCATATCGCGAAACGCCGTTATCGCAGTTCCGCCGTTTCTCTCGCTCTCTCTCGCCCTCGACGATGTGGCTCTCGCGCGTAATCGCGTTAACCGCGTGTTTTATCGCCGCGATGTGCGTCAATCCCACGGATGAGAATTACGCACATACGATCGATTACCTGCGGAAATACGGATATCTGACCGAAGATGTGGACGCGTTTCCGGCTCAGAGACGAAACGACGTTCTTCGTAACGCCATCGAGGAATTTCAACGATACTACGGTCTGCCCGGCGATGGAACGCTCGACGACGAAACGCTGCAATTTATGCGTAAACCGCGATGTGGTTTCCAAGATATCCTTGAAGCACGGAACGGCGGCGAGTCTATCCAAATGGCCGAGGACTCACCTGACGTGGGATTTTTACGTAGCCGCCAAAGAGGAGCTGAATACCGCGCGGGCCGCGTTCGACCTGTGGTCGCAACATTCGGCGTTGACGTTCGAACGCTCCGAAACGAATCCTGACATTATAATATCTTGGCGAACCCGACGTCACGGTAACACGAATATCAACGTAAACGGCCCAAATTGCTCGGCCAAATTCGACGGTCCCGGTAACGTGCTGGCCCACGCGTATCTCCCGACGAACGAAGCGGGATTCGTCTCCGAGGTGCACGTCGACGGTGACGAGCCGTGGCATATTCACGTCGGTAAAAATTCCCCGAATACGTTTTCCCTGCATTTCACGCTGACGCACGAGATCGGTCACTCTCTCGGATTGGGGCATAATGAGCGCAAGACCTCGGTGATGTTCGCGTACTCGCCCGACAAGCAGTATCCGGTTAAGCTCGACAGATTCGACATTCTCGACATTCAACGTTTGTACGGTGAAAAACGGACGAACGCGCCCTCACAGACGCCGGCGCCGCCGCCGCCGCCGCCGCCGCCACCGCCGCCACCGCGGTCACGGCCGCCGCAACCATCGCCGGACCTGTGCGCCCTTGGTCGCGTAAACGCGATATTGGTTTTGGAAAATCGAATGTACATCTCGTACGGGCGTTACGTTTGGTCGATCGATCTGGACGGTAGGACGTACAATGGACCGTTAGCTCTGTCGAATCACATGAGCTTTCTTCACGACAATTACACGCGCATAGCTGCCGCCTATCAATCTCCGTCCGGTGATCTCATGGTGTTCGTAGATAATTTGGTATACATGGTTCAATATCCGGAATTTTCTCTGAGGCCGAATTGGCCGAAGACCTTGCGAGAACTCGGATTTCCCGCAGATGCGAAACTCAACGGAGCGGTAAACACCCATAGAGGCCGTTCCTTCGTGATGTACAACGGTAACTCGGTGGGCGAGATAGACGAATGTACGAAGAAAGTCGTCAGACGTACGCCTCTCGAGGCGACGTTTCCCGGAATACCGACCGGCGTGACGTCGATCTTCCGATACGTCGACGGCAATCTGTACTTCACCACTCGGACGCAGTTCTACAGATTCAACGAATTTACGAAAACCGTCACGGCCGCCGGTAAATTCGATCTACGGATGCTGAATATCGTCTGCCCTAAGACCGAACTGTTGCAGCAGTTGCGCGATCTTCTCGATCGAATCGTACGCGTCGGCGATTTAACGTCACCGGCGAGCGATTCGGACGACGACGACGGCGGCGGCGGCGTTCAGCTTTACGATCGCCGTGTCCGCCGAAGGAAGTAGAGGACTGCGCAAATCCCCACACCACACCGCACATCGCGCGATATAAGTGAGAACTTTTCTACTTATACCGATGTGTTCCCGCCAAAGCATCAGTATCGCCTCGTCAGCTGAATACGACGCGTCGAAACAGAAATCAGAAACGAACGATACTGCAACGCGCGTGCGAAATGTTCTCGACGTTGGCCGATCGACCCGCGCTGAGGGATCTTTCCCCTCGCGAGACGGATTCGGAGGTGAACGACAACGGCAAAAGACGAAGGATCGAATCGACGGACGATCATCATCAGCATCATCATCATCATCGGGAGTCGCGTTCCAGCTCTCACCCCTCCAACGACGTTCGCAACCCCGTCGTCGCGCCTGCGGTGCGCATCCTGGCGACCCGTTATCCGCTGACGACGACTGGCTACAAATACTTAGCCATCGGTGTCACGGTTAAGTCACCGTGGTACGGTATACCCGCACCTTCGTACGTGGATATCGCCCTGGGAGATAAGCAAGGCAAGGAGATCTCTCTGACGCTCGATATGTGGAAAGGACTACTCGAGCGCAAACACGACATATTGGCGTGTCTGCGATCCAACCTCGTCGATGGAACCCGCCCCCCCTCGCCGATATCGATCGGAGATCTGACGCTGCGATTCGGATTGATCAACAACCTGTCGATCTTGCGTATGGAACTACCCAACGCGGCTCGTCTGGCAATGTCGCTCCCCACCCTGCTCTCGCCGCCAACGCGATTAAGACGGGAACTTCGGCCAAGACTGCGATACTGAAAAGCGAATTTTTCGATCCTAACAAAATCGTCGACTGTGAGATTACCGCGCTTTGTTTCAAATCCTGAACGTCACGACGCACGTTTACAAATTTATATATATATATTTATACACACAGAAACACTGTAAACGAGTATCGACGTATGTAAATACATATTGTATTTTTCAAAATAAAAAACTACCGCTCGTACGCGGATATCTCATATATGTGTTCTCTCTCTTTCTTTTCCGTACCTATCTCGATACGATCCCGCGCTCCCTAGGTCCCCCGACACCGCTTACTCCACGATCGCCGCGATTGCGTCATCTACGATGCGTAGGGAAGGATCGAAACAACTTTCGAACCGAGACGAACAAGAACAAATAACGGTTATCGGGACCCGCGAAAAGAACGGCCTTGAACACGTTCGAACGTGTTTTCGCGCGCTCACCAATCCCACCGCGCGGGGACGTCGAGAAGAGCGACCTTGAACAAGTTAGAACGAGTTTGGACGCGTTCGAACGCGCGCGATGAAAAAAATTATTCGCGATGACGCGCGAATCGGGGCGGATTTCCGCTCGCGGCCGATAACGCGGTCGATAACGCCGATCCGAGCGCTTTCTCGGAGCGCCCGGGAACGACGATCCCCCCACCCCCCCGGTGGCAACCCTGCGGCGCGAAATTCCCCATCACCCGCCTAGGGAATTTACGTCTTTTAGGTTACCGCAAGGTGGCAACACTGCGGTGCGAAATTCCCCATCACCCGCCTAGGGACAGGTGTTCCCACAAAATACTCGCATCTGATTGGACAGCCTCGAGTCTTCGTACTGCAATCTGATTGGACAGCGATACACCTTTGTCCAGTTCCAGGGGAATGTTTGTCCGGTTACAGGGGAAATTTCCCCTCACACCTGTCCACCTCACCCCCCCTGTTTCCCCTTGCACCTGTCCGCCCTTCACCCCCCTCACCCATCCCCACCCCATGCCCCCCTCGTCCCCCTCCCCCATCTCTTATGGCGTTCGCCCCGCGTGCGCGCGGCCCCCCCCGCTTCCCCTCGGTTGTAACCGGCAGCCGGAGGGACTGTTGTTGGTCTACTCTTCCGATAGCGTGAAAACTTCGCGTCGACTTCCTCGGCCGCCGCGCTCAGCGCCGAGACGATGCGATCGACGCAAAATTGGAGATCATACAGCGTGAGCACGGTTTTGAGCGACATCGCCACACGAGCCGCGTTGGGTAGCTCCATACGCAGGATCGGCAGGTTGTTGATCACTCCGAATCGCAGCGTCATGTCTCCGATCGTTATCGGTGAGGGGGGGCGGGTTCCATCGACGGGGGTGGATTGCATACACGACAATATGTCGCGTTTGCGCTTGACTAGTCCTTTCCACATATCGAGCGTCAGAGAGACTTCCCTGCCTTGTTTATCTCCCAGGGCGATATCCACGTACGAAGGCGTGGGTATACTGTACCACGGTGACTTAATCGTGATACCTACGGCTAAGTATTTGTAGCCAGTCGTCGTCAGCAGATATAACGCGTCGTTAGGACCGCAGGCACGTCAACGGGCATGTCGGTGGGGGGGGGGGGGGTGAGAGCTGGAACGCGACTCCCGATGAAGATGATCGTCCGTCAAATCAATCCTTCGTATCTTGCTGTTGTCGTTCATCTCCGAATCCGTCTCGCGAGGGAAAAACCCTTCGGCGCGGGTCAATCGGTCAGCGTCGAGAACATTTTGCACGCGCTGTAGTATCGTTCGTCTCTGATTTTTTTCCAACGCGTCGTATTCGGCTGACGATGCGATACTGATGCTTTGGGGGGACACATCGGTATAAGTAGAAAAGTTCTTACTATATATCGCGCGATGTGCGGCGTGGTGTGGGAATTTGAGCGGTCCTCTACTTCCTTCGGCGGATACGGCGATCGGAAAGCCGAACGCCGCCGCCGTCGTCGTCATCGTCCGAATCGCTCGCCGGTGACGTTAAATCGTTGAGGCGTACGATTCGATCGAGGAGATCGCGCAGCTGTTGCAACAGTTCGGCCTTAGGGCAGAGGATATTCAGCATCCGCAGATCGAATTTACCAGCCGCCGCACAGTGGGAAATTCTGTGCTGTTTTTGGACAAAATTCTTGGGACAGCACAATTTTTAAGATATTCCGTTGATTTTTTTTTTAAATGCTCAGGAAGACTTGTGCATTAATGCAGTACTGCGGAAATATATTTGTCGCACAACGAAAATTGTTAAACATAGAGTGCAATCCAGTAAATATGAAATTCATATGCAAAAAACGGTAATCCCTTCATAGACACAAGCTTCTAGGGTATAGTTTAACCGAGATGGATATCATTTTAATTATGTTTCAAGTCGTTGATAACAAATTCAAGCTTTAAATTTCAAAATTAATGTGTTTAAACAAATTATCTCAAAGTAAGATGTTTTATAAATTTTTATTTCAAAATCTGTGGATAGAATTTCATAGAAAAAACATAGTAGGCCTTCAAAGTAATATCTTTTAGATCCAAATTGTTAATAATAATTTACGATTATTTTTTTAACTTAAAGTATAATATCTCCTATTTCTTTATTTAAAGGAATTAACGGAAGATCATCAAGCGAAATGAATATAATTTTTATGATTTTTGATAGCTGATTACGAATTTAACCTCAAAATTGCAAAATTAATTTGTTTAAACAAATTTATTTAAACAAATTATCTGAAAATAATATTTTTTATGAATATTTATTTCAAAATCATTCTGCAGATGGAATTACATAGAAAAAATAGAAAAAGCCTTCGAAGTAACACCTTGTAGATCTAAATTGTTAATAATAAAGGTTGATTATTTTTTTATAATATTTTTTATTTAGTATTACATAATAAATATATATTTGTATAATTTTCTCTGAGTTTTTGTTTAATAATAATAGTAATTTTCTTTTGTGATCTGTCTTTGGTTATCGTTTTTAATATTAAAAGATATAAGCATCTTTTAATATTAAAAACGATAACCAAAGACAGTTAATCATAAAAGAAAATTACTATTATTATTAAACAAAACTCAGTGAAAATTCAGAGAAAATTATACAAATATATATTTATTGTGTAATACTAAATAAAAAATATTATAAAAAAATAATCAACTTTTATTATTAACAATTTAGATCTACAATGTGTTACTTCGAAGGCTTTTTCTATTTTTTTAATGTAATTTCATCTGCAGAATAATTTTGAAATGAATATTCATAAAAAATATTATTTTCAGATAATTTGTTTAAATAAATTTGTTTAAACAAATTAATTTTGCAATTCTGAGGTTAAATTCGTAATCAGCTACCAAAAATCATGAAAATTATATTCATTTCGCTTGATAATCTTCCGTTAATTCCTTTAAATAAAGATATAGGAGATATTATACTTTAAGTTAAAAAAATAATCGTAAATTATTATTAACAATTTGGATCTAAAAGATATTACTTTGAAGGCCTATGTAGCGCCTTGGCTACCTTTGTTTTCGCTCGCTATCGTTCGCTCGCTCTAGGACGGCAGGATGCGCAGTGTGAGGTTCCGTAATTGATGAGACGTGAAAGTCTGGTAGACACAAGATATATTCTTAATAACGTATGTACAGCTATATACATGTATGTACAGTAATGGGACGTGGTCCTGAGAAGGACCGTTGATGTGGTGTATTTGCGTGGCCCTGAAAAGGGCCGATTGTACGGGGCTACCGCGGTGGTCGCTCAGCCCACGTAATGGAGGGCTGTGTCCTCGTCCGGTGGAGTGGCTGTTGCCCCCACTTATTCAGGCGCTTCCAGGCCGGCGGTGTTCCGGGCGGCGTACCGGACTCACGAGGGTGGAAGTCCTCGTACTCCGTTTGCGTAGCCTGTGTATTTGCTGGCCACGGGATACACGCCTGCGTTCCTCTCTCGACGGTGGGAGTCTCCCACTCGCTATCCGTCTGTGCCTCGGCGTCGCTGATAGCCGTCTGCGTCTGAAGACCGCGGTGCACTCGCGGCGGTGGCACGGTCTGTGTGCCCTGCGAGTGGAGGTCCTTCGGTGATGCAGGCAGCGGCGACAGCAATGAGGGTACGATATATCGCGGCGATGTGCGGCGGCGTAGGCGGATATCCCACGTGGTGAGATGGTCCCTGGGCGGACGAGTGAGCGGCCACGGTGGCGAAGTGAGTCGTATGAGCCTCCACGCTTTCGTCAGGCGTTCCTGGGGCTGCGCTGAGTTGACGGGCGGCAGCGACGGGCGTGACGTTGGTGGCCTGGTCCTAGCGTGCTTTCGCAGCGTGGTCGTTATCGAAAAAGTACTTCACTCTCGGTATCTCCTTTTACAGGGAGCGTACGAGCCGTGAAATGCTTTTTCGATAACGACCACGCTGCGAAAGCACGCTAGGACCAGGCCACCAACGTCACGCCCGTCGCTGCCGCCCGTCTCTCAGGGCGCTCCTAGCCGCCACAGCCTACTAGGTTTTTTCTATGTAATTCTATCCACAGATTTTGAAATAAAAATTTATAAAACATCTTATTTGAGATAATTTGTTTAAACAAATTAATTTTGAAATTTAAAGCTTGAATTTGTTATCAACGACTTGAAACATAATTAAAATAATATCCATCTCGGTTAAACTATACCCTAGAAGCTTGTGTCTATGAAGGGATTACCGTTTTTTGCATATGAATTTCATATTTATTGGATTGCACTCTATGTTTAACAATTTTCGTTGTGCGACAAATATATTTCCGCAGTACTGCATTAATGCACAAGTCTTCCTGAGCATTTAAAAAAAAAAATCAACGGGATATCTTGAAAATTGTGCTGTCACAAGAATTTTGTCCAAAAACAGCACAGAATTTCCCACTGTGCGTCGTTTAACGCCACGTGAGGCATACGCCATTGCACCTTCACCAACAAAATTTTAGGATCCTTGGCTGGATCTCTCGGCACGGTTTTTTTCGGATCTACGACGCAGTTGACGTCGTTACGAGCGCGTATCAGGATAAGCTCGTGTCGCGCGTTTATCACCACGCGTTTATAGTCCTCGCAGAAACCCAACAGATTGTTCAAAGGTACGCAAAAGTTGTATTGATGGGATGCGCTGTCCAGATTCGATTCGTTCGTCGGATAACTCCATCCGGCGTTCTGCAGTCTTCTGGCTTGTTCGACGGTCAGCGACACGTAGTTCTTTATCGTGCTGGTTATTCCGACGTTTTACACCGGTCGATCTCCACGCCGTCCAGTTCGTATCGAATTTCGTCGAACATAAACGCGACGCAGTTGTTAACTAATTTCGCGTATTGCTCCTCCGTCGTCGCGCCGTCGTCGTAGAGTCGGCCCTCGACGTACAGGAAACTGTCGCACGGCAGCATATACAGATCCTGCTGCTGTATGGGTATTCGTATCTCGTCGTTGTGCCCGAACGTTGTGTTGACGTACGGGTTATACGTGTGAGTCTCGATTCCGACGTTGCGCTCGTCGAAGATCGGCTCACTGCCGATACTCAGTATGTCGGCAATGGCCTTTTCTTTCGATGTGGAAACGATGCGGCGGCAACGCGTTTCTCACGGCGAGACCCAGCGATCGTAGGAACCTGACGTTGGCGTTGCTGAGAACGGCTCTCCTTCCTCCTCCACCTCTTCTCTTCCCCACGCTTCCGATCTCGTCGTAGAACGGGCTGGCTCGCTCGTTCGCACAATTCGCGCTAGATCCGTTCAGAACGAGCATCCCTCCTCTCGCTCTTTCTCTTCAGGTCGCGGAGATACGCGCACACACATTAACTGCGACGACGACGTACGTGCAGTCTAATCGTTATCTCCTCGCCGCGAAAGTCGATCAACCGATCTTTCTGATCCACGACTCGCACCGTGATATCGGTGACGTTTCGCGCGACAATCGGGAGGTAAATGATCTGCGTCGGAGTCTCCGACAGTTTATATCCCGGTGGAACTTTCGGCGCGAATTTGTGTATCGCGTGCACCGAGCGTCCGTTGCTGTACGCTCCCGTGGTGATGCTGCATTCGATGCGAATTATGTTCACGCTCATGACGTCAAAGGGTCCGTCGGAAACGTACCATTTGTTCGGTTTTAGGATACAATCGCGCAAGAAACCCAAAAGAGAACCGATGTTGTTCGGTTTTGTAAAATTCACTCTGTAGGCGCACTTTATCTCGCTCCTCATGGTATTCTCGTTGGCGCGAAGAGCGAGTATCGTTCTATCACCGCCGTCATTGTCGTCGTCGTTCTCATCGTCGTCCTCGTATATGCCATAACCGTCACCGTCATTGTCGTCTTCGTCCTCGTATATGTGATAACCGTCGTCCTTCTCCGTTCGGTTATCTTTTACCCGTCCAGCGTCATCGGTATGCGGTTTTCCTCCTTTCTCTTTAATTTTTTCTCTCTCACGCGCGCGACGTTCGCGATAAAGAAGAGCGGCGCGCAGATATCTGCTCACGGCTCGCAGCTCGTACGATCCTTCCGGAACGACAATTCTTCGGTCGTCCTCGCCGAAGTAGAAGCGATTGTTCGCGGACGTAACGTTCGGTATCGAATTGTACGTCTCAAAAGTCGCTAAACCCAGCACGTATTCACAGTCGCTCAGATCTAAAGCGGGAAAGTGACTCGCCGTGAGAACGCTGCTGGTTCCGGTCAACGTGAGCGTCAGCGACATCGCGGGAGAATCGTCCACCACTCCCCCAATCGATCTCGCGAAGAAATCATAGGCACAGCTATCCGCAGATTCTCTGATCGAATGTCTGAAACGCGCGACGATTGTACGTCACGATCGCGCTTTCGCCGAGATATTGCGCGAGCTCCCTCGGCGGACGGAGATTTCCAAACGCGTCGAAGTAGATCGCCGCGTTCCCTTTTTTCGCGTAAGCGACCCAATGCGTACCCGGACCCACCTCGTCGTCGAGATTCACGATGCCGCACTCCGCGCGTCGCACCCTCGTTGGCAGAGCGTCGCGCATAAACACCCCACGGAAGAACGGTATGCGTAGGCGACGCGCCGATTGAGCTGCTCGTTCGTCGTGACACCGTACGGAGGTAGATGCACTAACGTCGCCTTCTTCCGCGAAATTTTTTTTTTGACGACTCCTCACGCCACCCCCGCGCTTCTTATACGGCGCGAGGTACAACCCGCGACCCTCCATCGCGCGATTGTGTCGCTGCAATTCGTCGAGTTGTCGCTGCGCCGCTTTGCCGGCGCTCACCGCTTTGGCCACGCCAGCCGCGCCACCGATCAAGGAACCGAGCGCGCCCAACATCGGTAGAAAAGGCAAGAAGCCGCCGCGTTTCGCTGTCGGAAGTATCCTCCGCTTCTTCCTCTCGCTCTTCCTTCTTGTCTTCGTGTTTCTCCTCAATCCCATTCCTTTCATCGTTTTCCTTTTGCGTTCCATACCCATGCCCAGTTTCGTCTTCGCCTTTATAACCGCCCATACGGCCGCCGCGGCGAGTCTCTCACCGGCCGTGGAATCCTTCGCGGTGACGCGCTCGCGCGCCCTCTCGGCGAGCTGTCGATCGGCAATGTGTCGCTCGGCGAGCTCGCAACTTCGCAAATACGCGACGTCGTGCTCCCGACACGCCGCGTGCAACGGATTGAAGCCTTCTTCGCCGCGCGCTAGTCTTTTCGCTAGACGCGTACCGGGTCCGCAAAACTGATAGCCGGGTATGTGCAGTTCGAAGGGAAGAACGTTTATCGCGCGATTGAGTAGACCGGCGCCGCGCATTCGGTTGCGGTTGTGGGAGGATTTATTTCTTCTTACTTCGAACGGGAAGTCGATGACTCACCGTTCAGAGCGAGCGCGCTATTGCACACGTAGCAGTCCTTGATGAGCGGCGGTGGACCGTCTATGTGCGTTCGCTGCCACGGACGATTGTAATGTTCCATACACGGACGATATCTCTGCGTCTCGGGATCCTTTTTTATATGTTCCGGCAAACAGTCCCACAGCAGGTGCACGTATTTCTCAAAATTACGCAACAGAACGATCTTCGGAACGAATTCCAGATCCTCGGCCGTTAGATTGAGAATATCGTGCCTCTCCGTCAGTATGGGAAACATCTCGATCAGCGATGCGCGCGAACGAATCGTTGCTTTTAGATTAATTTTTGTACGGATACGGCGACACGCTCGCGCTACTTATACCCGCGCGCGAGGCGTTTGCGCACGTGCGAGGCGTTTGCGCACGCGCGACGAAACGAAACGACGTCCGCGCTTCCCTCCCCCTTTCCGGCGATCGAGGGGCTCATCGCGAACGAATCGAGCTATCGCGCGCTCGCGGAAAAGATCGAGAGAGAGGGCAAAATGCGATTCGTGCGACAGTCGGTGACGATAGGAGTCTCGAATCTGGATCGCAAAACGCTGGCGAGTTCGGGCGCGACCGAGAGAGGAAACGGCGAATCGCGCAGACACGGCCTTCTCCTTCCGAACGTCGTACGTTGCATCATTTGCGGTCCCTCGAATTGCGGTAATAGACCGAGAGCTGGCTACGAAAATACCAACGTCATTTGTTTAAGGAAATTTTCAACCTCAAACGATTGTGGCAATGTTGCAAATCAAGAAAGCGCAAGTCTGGCTGCTGGCCGGTGGTGCGTTTAGCGGGGGCGTACGCCCTTAGCTGTAAAATATCGAGGATGAAAAACGTCATATGTGTACGGCTAAAAATTTTTTTGCGTGTACTATATAATATTGTAAAGTACTTGCAAATGTTGCCAGACCTGTAGGTGGGGTCTAAAGTATTGCCAGATCAGGGTATAACTGCTTAAGGGGGTATACCACCTTTGAGCATGAAATTTAACCTCTTTTTCACGATCTTTTTTAACATATAAGGAATAGAGCAATCGAAAATCGGCTTTAAGGGGTCTTTTTATTATACATTGAAGATGTAAAAAAAAATTTTTTGTATATAAAATTATTCGTATATAAAATATACACCCTGTCAAAAGAGGCCGTGTGCGTCCAGCTGGTGTACACGATTTCGGCTGACTGGTATGACCTAGAACAGAAATCTAAAAAAATTCTTAATCTGTGATAGATTGGCTATGGAGGTATGGAAATCGTGAAAAAGAGGTTAAATTTCATGCTCAAAGGTGGTATACCCCCTTAAGCAGTTATACCCTGATCTGGCAATACTTTAGACCCCACCTACAGGTCTGGCAACATTTGCAAGTACTTTACAATATTATATAGTACACGCAAAAAAATTTTTAGCCGTACACATATGACGTTTTTCATCCTCGATATTTTACAGCTAAGGGCGTACGCCCCCGCTAAACGCACCACCGGCCAGCAGCCAGACTTGCGCTTTCTTGATTTGCAACATTGCCACAATCGTTTGAGGTTGAAAATTTCCTTAAACAAATGACGTTGGTATTTTCGTAGCCAGCTCTCGGTCTATAAGACGAACGTTCTACTGACAAGAGAACGGTCGGGGGTGTCCGAGACCGATTTGGATGCGCTTTGGATATGTTGTTGAGCATCAAAAAATATTAGACTCGTATTTTTTTTTTGCGGCTTATCTCGACGTTTAGGGGTTGAAACAACCCCTCGAAAATAACGGATTTTATAGTTTTTAGCGAATATCTTCGAAAATATAAGGCGTATGAAAAAAAGTTTGGTACAAAAGGTTTATGGCTTTTTGTGCTCTTTACAATGGCGTAATCAGATTTTTCAAATTTGTCACATTTTTTAATTTAACCCCACCCCCACCTATTATTTTTGCCAAATATAACAATTTTTCCAACGCAAATTTAAGAGCGTCAAATGCCAAATACATCCATGTGTATTTTTATTATGATACCATTATTAGATTTTTGGCAAGACGGGATGATATGTGGTATAGGCGTCGCGCTGTAGGTAGGTGTTGCGTTATTTCTGTTCAAGTTGCGCCGTACGCTTAAAAATTTCCATTTCAACTCCGGGATGACCGAAAGCGCTGATGCGAAGGCCAGCGCAAGGCTATTTCGAGAGTCCTGGACTAGCAACGGAATGTAGACTCCGATATTATAAATACCACCGCCGAATTGTAAGATCGAGCGGGCAGTCGCAAATTTGAACGTGCGTCACATTAACCGCTACAATAATACACTATCCCAATTATAACTCCGGGGCAACCGAAAGCGCTGATGCGAAGGTCAGCACTAGGCACTGACAGCGAGGAGTTTACGCTATTTCGATAGCGTTAGCACGAAAATAAATAAGCAGGAAGTCCGGAAGGTTATATGGAGTAGGGGAAAGCCTTTGCGCGTTCTGAAGGAAGGCACGGACGGACGGCAGATAGATTTGAGTCGCTGAGCGAGAAGTACATAACATAATTTGGAGAGAGAGAGAGAGAGAGGTGAGTAGTTGAAAGCAGTGAAAGTTGCAGAAAGTAGCATTATTACATTGTATGGATTAAACTTCATTCTGAAAGATATTAAAATTAAATATTTGTCTCAAACTTTAATTATATAAATAAATACGCACTTTATAATTAATGGAGTGGTCTTTGTTAGGTTTGATACCGTCTCTTTCCAATTTGCGACTGCCCGCCCGATACAATTCGGCGGTATTTATAATGTCGGAGTCGACATTCCGTTGCTAGTCCAGGACTCTCGAAATAGCCTTGCGCTGGCCTTCGCATCAGCGCTTTCGGTCATCCCGGAGTTGAAATGGAAATTTTTAAGCGTACGGCGCAACTTGAACAGAAATAACGCAACACCTACCTACAGCGCGACGCCTATACCACATATCATCTCGTCTTGCCAAAAATCTAATAATGGTATTATAATAAAAATACACATGGATGTATTTGGCATTTGACGCTCTTAAATTTGCGTTGGAAAAATTGTTATATTTGGCAAAAATAATAGGTGGGGGTGGGGTTAAATTAAAAAATGTGACAAATTTAAAAAATCTGATTACGCCATTGTAAAGAGCACAAAAAGCCATAAACCTTTTGTACCAAACTTTTTTTCATACGCCTTATATTTTCGAAGATATTCGCTAAAAACTATAAAATCCGTTATTTTCGAGGGGTTGTTTCAACCCCTAAACGTCGAGATACGCCGCAAAAAAAAAACACGTGTCTAATGTTTTTTGATGCTCAACAACATATTCAAAGCGCATCCAAATCGGGTAGGTTCTAAATCGGGTTTTTTCGACCAATAAACGTCGAGATTAGCCGCAAAAAAAAATACGAGTCTAATATTTTTTGGTGCTCAACAACATATCCAAAGCGCATCTAAATCGGTCTCGGACACCCCCGACCGTTCCCTTGTGAGTCTGCTGGAACAACCGCACGGTCTTCGTTTCGAGAACGTATACGTGTACTCGAAATCTCTGCAACAACAAAAGTATTGATACCTCGAACGATTGTTCAAGCCTATGGACGAGATCAGCTATCGCGCGTTTTCCGACAATCGCGACGTCGTTCCGCCCGACGAGGCGCTTCCCGACTCGGTGTTCGTCTTCGACGACGTGGCCTGCGACAAGCAGGACAGGATGAGAGAGTACTTTTCTATGGGCCGACATTCGAATATCGATTACTTCTATCTCTGTCAGACGTACGCTAAAATACCGAAACATCTCGTGCGCGATAACGCAAATCTGTTGATCCTGTTCAGGCAGGACGGCACCAATCTGCGACACGTGTACGACGATCACGTGAACATCGATATGTCGTACGACGAGTCTCGCGCCTTCTGTCGCGAGTGTTGGCGACGTACCTACGGTTTTGTCGTGATAGACAAGGACAGCGCGTTGCGAGGCGGACGGTACAGACGGAGGTTCCACGACTTTGCCGTGCTGTAGAGCCGATCAGTGCGCCTCGCCGAACGACGCGAGTATGAGCGCGATCGCGGAAGAGAGGACCGCGCGAGAGATAGCCAAAACGCGCGCATCGATTCGCAGAAAATACGCCGCTCTCAGGGCCGGAATAATGGAGAGCGAGATCGCTCTGGAAAAGAGGTACGAGCCTATCGTCAAACCTCTGAAACGGCTCGCCGATGACGTAGAACGTAAGAGTAAAGTGCCGGACAAAATTGACGACGCCGACGACGGCGGTATCTTTACGTTTGCGAGAAAAATGAAAGCGACGAAGAGAACGAAGAAGGACAGCGAGAACGACGACGACGACGACGACGACGATGCTGGAGCCGACCTGGAGCGCGATTACGGGGAGGACGACGACGTATTCACGCCAATCAGGACAACGACGACCGCGGAAAAAAGAGAGTCGCGTCCAGCACGGCTGAGTTCGGCTCCCGCGACGACGACGACTATGACAAGCTCCACGCCGATCCACGCCGATTTGGTCAGGTTTTTACCCAGAGAACGTGAGATCGTCTCGGAGACGACGACTCCACCTCCCGCGCTAGAGACGTCCGTCAGGGAATCTTTGAGTACGGCGGAAGGTCGCGACGCTCTGGATAGCCAACTAGGACCGTTAGGGCGGGAATACGTGGGCGCTCTTTTGAGCGGCGACAGAAAAAAGGAGATCGACCACGTCTACGGAGTGTATCTCGGCGAGAACTACACGATGCTGGGTAACAAGCGATTTAACGTGGCCGCGGATGACTCCGTGATCATCGACGGTGTACGGTACAAGGGCACGCGCGGTCTGTAAGAGTTGATCTTCATGCGAACTCCCGACGCTCGCGTCTACACGGACAAGGACAAACGAACGTACAGGACTATACTTTTTGCCACCAGCGCTCACAAACGCGATCGCAGCGCCGGCATGCCTGTCAAGGGTAACAGAGGACACAAGTACACGAAAATAATAGCGCCGCTCGTACACCCGTCTAGCAAAGTTGGAACTACTAAGGGTGCCGGACTACCGTCGGCCATGCGACTGACCGACAACGCGATCGATTACGTTCACTGGGACGATCCCAACGAGCTGGTCGATCGACTTCGACTGCTAGACGCCTCTCGTCGAGCTGGCAACGACGCTCACGACAACGAAATCCTGTCGATAATCGAGAAACTTCGCGAGGCCGGTTTCGTCATAAATTGATCGGTCGCGTCGATCGCGACGGCAGTACGAATCGCGCGCCCGCCAGCGCGATGTCCGTGAACAAATTCGGCATGTCTCTGACAAATCGGGGCAACGGTGACGGAATCAAGGTGAATCACTACTCCACGTATTCGGGCACAAGGTGAATCACTACTCCACGTATTCGGTGATGAAAGCGTCGGTGGTGGAGAGATTCAATCGCACGTTGAAAAATGACATATGGAAGCTCTTCACGCTCCAGGGATCGTACAGATGGATAGACTCGTTGGCGCGCCTCTTGTCGAATTACAATCGTCGCAGACACAGAACGATCGGAATGCGTCCGACGGACGTGACGCCCACCGTTGCCGAAAAACTGCTGCGCACGGTGTACAGTCGCGCGAAGATCGCCGCGCCGGCGAGATTTCGTGTCGACGATCCGGTGCGCATGAGCAAATTCAAAACGATCTTCGAAAAGGGCTACACTCCCAATTGGACCACCGAGATCTTTCGCATAGCTAAAGTACAAAGGACCAATCCCGTTACGTATCTGTTGAAAGACATTTGCGAAGAAGCGATAGCCGGAGGATTCTACGAACACGAGTTGCTACACGTCTCCGATCCCGACGTCTATCTCGTGGAAAAAGTCCTGCGTAAGCGGGGCAATCGAGTGTACGTGAAGTGGCTAGGAATGGACAGTTCGCACAATTCGTGGATAGATAAGGCATCTGTATTGTAACAAAAAAATAGTTAGACATTCGTAGACACACGCAACGTGTACTTTATTAATAAAAGTTTACACATTCCTCGGTTTGTTTCTTACGTGCTATTGACTTTAAGTAGACCAATAACAGTACCCTCCACTGCCGGGTACAACCGAGGGGAAGCGGGGGGGACGCGCGCACGCGGGGGGAACGCCATAAGAGATGGGCGAGGGGGACGAGGGGGGAGCATGGGGTGGGGATGGGCGAGGGGGGGTGAAGGGTGGACAGGTGCAAGGGGTAACAGGGTGGTGAGGGGGACAGGTGTGCGGGGGGAATTTCCCCTGTAACCGGACAAACATTCCCCTGGAACTGGACAAAGGTGTATCGCCGTCCAATCAGATCGCGGTACGAAGACTCGAGGCGGTCCAATCAGAAGCGAGTATTTTGTGGGAACACCTGTCCCTAGGCGGGGTGATGGGGAAGTTCGCACCGCAGTGTTGCCACCTTGCGGTAACCTGAAAGACGGAAATTCCCTAGGCGGGTGATGGGGAATTTCGCGCCGCAGGGTTGCCACCGGGGGGTGGGGGGGATCGTAGTTCCCGGACGCTCCGAGAGGGCGCTCGGATCGGCGTTATCGACCGCGTTATCGGCCGCGAGCGGAAATCCGCCCCGATTCGCGCGTCATCGAGAATAATTTTTTTTCATCGCGCGCGTTCGAACGCGTCCAAACTCGTTCCAACTTGTTCAAGGTCGCTCTTCTCGACGTCCCCGCGCGGTGGGATTGGTGAGCGCGCGAAAACACGTTTGAACGTGTTCAAGGCCGTTCTTTTCGCGGGTCCCGATAACCGTTCTTTGTTCTTGTTCGTCTCGGTTCGAAAGTTGTTTCGATCCTTCCCTACGCATCGTAGATGACGCAATCGCGGCGATCGTGGAGTAAGCGGAGTCGGGGGATCTAGGAAGCGCGGGATCGTATCGAGATAGGTACGGAAAAGAAAGAGAGAGAACACATATATGAGATATCCGCGTACGAGCGGTAGTTTTTTATTGTGGAAAATAAAATATGTATTTACATACGTCGATACTCGTTTACATTGTTTCTGTGTGTATAAATATATATATAGAAATTTGTAAACGTGCGTCGTGACGTTCAGGATTTGAAACAAAGCGCGGTAATCTCACAGTCGACGATCTTGTTAGGATCGAAAAATTCGCTTTTCAGTATCGCAGTCTTGGCCGAAGTTCCCGTCTTAATCGCGTTGGCGGCTATCTCCTGATAGCGCGAATACTTCGCGTCGACTTCCTCGATGACCGCGCTCAGCGCCGAGACGATGCGATCGACGCAAAATTGGAAATCGTACAGCGAGAGCAGGGTGGGGAGCGACATTGCCAGACGAGCCGCGTTGGGTAGTTCCATACGCAAGATCGACAGGTTGTTGATCAATCCGAATCGCAGCGTCAGATCTCCGATCGATATCGGCGAGGGGGGGCGGGTTCCATCGACGAGGTTGGATCGCAGACACGCCAATATGTCGTGTTTGCGCTCGAGTAGTCCTTTCCACATATCGAGCGTCAGGGAGATCTCCTTGCCTTGCTTATCTCCCAGGGCGATATCCACGTACGAAGGTGCGGGTATACCGTACCACGGTGACTTAACCGTGACACCGATGGCTAAGTATTTGTAGCCAGTCGTCGTCAGCGGATAACGGGTCGCCAGGATGTGCACCGCAGGCGCGACGACGGGGTTGCGAACGTCGTTGGAGGGGTGAGAGCTGGAACGCGACTCCCGATGATGATGATGCTGATGATGATCGTCCGTCGATTCGATCCTTCGTCTTTTGCCGTTGTCGTTCACCTCCGAATCCGTCTCGCGAGGGGAAAGATCCCTCAGCGCGGGTCGATCGGCCAACGTCGAGAACATTTCGCACGCGCGTTGCAGTATCGTTCGTTTCTGATTTCTGTTTCGACGCGTCGTATTCAGCTGACGAGGCGATACTGATGCTTTGGCGGGAACACATCGGTATAAGTAGAAAAGTTCTCACTTATATCGCGCGATGTGCGGTGTGGTGTGGGGATTTGCGCAGTCCTCTACTTCCTTCGGCGGACACGGCGATCGTAAAGCTGAACGCCGCCGCCGCCGTCGTCGTCGTCCGAATCGCTCGCCGGTGACGTTAAATCGCCGACGCGTACAATTCGATCGAGAAGATCGCGCAACTGCTGCAACAGTTCGGTCTTAGGGCAGACGATATTCAGCATCCGTAGATCGAATTTACCGGCGGCCGTGACGGTTTTCGTAAATTCGTTGAATCTGTAGAACTGCGTCCGAGTGGTGAAGTACAAATTGCCGTCGACGTATCGGAAGATCGACGTCACGCCAGTCGGTATTCCGGGAAACGTCGCCTCGAGAGGCGTACGTCTGACGACTTTCTTCGTACATTCGTCTATCTCGCCCACCGAGTTACCGTTGTACATCACGAAGGAACGGCGTCTATGGGTGTTTACCGCTCCGTTGAGTTTCGCATCTGCCGGAAATCCGAGTTCTCGCAAGGTTTTCGGCCAATTTGGCGTCAGAGAAAATTCCGGATATTGAACCATGTATACCAAATTATCTACGAACACCATGAGATCACCGGACGGAGATTGATAGGCGCGTGTAATTGTCGTGAAGAAAGCTCATGTGATTCGACAGGGCTAACGGTCCATTGTACGTCCTACCGTCCAGATCGATCGACCAAACGTAACGCCCGTACGAGATGTACATTCGATTTTCCAAAATCAATATCGCGTTTACGCGACCAAGGGCGCACAGGTCCGGCGATGGTTGCGGCGGCCGTGACCGCGGTGGCGGCGGCGGCGGCGCCGGCGTCTGTGAGGGCGCGTTCGTCCGTTTTTCACCGTACAAACGTTGAATGTCGATAATGTCGAATCTGTCGAGCTTAACCGGATACTGCTTGTCGGGCGAGTACGCGAACATCACCGAGGTCTTGCGCTCATTGTGCGACAATCCGAGAGAGTGACCGATCTCGTGCGTCAGCGTGAAATGCAGGGAAAACGTATTCGAGGGATTTTTACCGACGTGAATATGCCACGGCTCGTCACCGTCGACGTGCACCTCGGAGACGAATCCCGCTTCGTTCGTCGGGAGATACGCGTGGGCCAGCACGTTACCGGGACCGTCGAATTTGGCCGAGCAATTTGGGCCGTTTACGTTGATATTCGTGTTACCGTGACGTTGGGTTCGCCAAGATATTATAATGTCAGGATTCGTTTCGGAGCGTTCGAACGTCAACGCCGATTGTTGCGACCACAGGTCGAACGCGGCCCGCGCGGTATTCAGCTCCTCTTTGGCGGCTACGTAAAAATCCCACGTCAGGTGAGTCTTCGGCCATTTTGATAGACTCGCCGCCGTTCCGTGCTTCAGGATATCTTGGAAACCACATCGCGGTTTACGCATCAATTGCAGCGTTTCGTCGTCGAGCGTTCCATCGCCGGGCAGACCGTAGTATCGTTGAAATTCCTCGATGGCGTTACGAAGAACGTCGTTTCGTCTCTTAGCCGGAAACGCGTCCACATCTTCGGTCAGATATCCGTATTTCCGCAGGTAATCGATCGTATGTGCGTAATTCTCATCCGTGGGATTGACGCACCTCGCGGCGATAAAACACGCGGTTAACGCGATTACGCGCGCGAGCCACATCGTCGAGGGCGAGAGAGAGCGAGAGAAACGGCGGAACTGCGATAACGGCGTTTCGCGATATGAGCGCGATCGCGACGCGCGGTCCACGCGGTGACGTTCGTTGCCGATAGCGCGGACAGGTGGCGGCGGGGTCTCGCGGTGGAAAAAATGCGTCGATTCCGGCGGATGAGTCCGTTTGATAAAAAAAAATGCATTTTTTCCTCTGTGCAAATTTTCTAAAAATAGTTTTCATTACACAATATCCTGCTTCTTTTATGGACGATGACGATGCGTCGCGATACGAGCGACTTACACGGGCATGCTCGCTACCGATAGCGCGGACAGGTGGTGGCGGGGGTCTCGGGGTGGAAGAAATGCGTCGACGATTTCGGCGGATGAGTCGGTTTGATTAGAAAAATGCATTTCTTCCTGTGTGCAAAGGTCAATTTCTTACATAGTTTTAATTACACACGCAATATCCTTTATGATTGCACATCCCTTCTTTGATTACACATCCTTCTTCGATTGCGCATCCTCGATATATATAAGGACTCGAGGCTAGACTCGGGTGTAGTTCGTTCACAGTTTTTCGAGCTAGTGACGTGAATTATTCCTAAGAACACGTGATGGACAAAATATCCAAACTGAAAGGAGTGTGCGAATTGGCGCAAATCCAGGCAACGTCCGTAGCTAGGGTTACGGACGACTTACACGAGGCGGTGCTGCAGCTGCAGCATCGTCTGAGAAATATCGTCGATGGAGCGCCGCCCTGTCTGCAAGTCACGATCCGCGTCGACGAGGACGCACGGATGTTCGATCGAATGTGAGTTTGCAAATGTAAAATTATATTGTTATATATTCATTTATATATTTATTTATTTATTTATTTATCTATAAATTCACTTATATATTCAGTTATATATTTATTTATAAATTTACTTATATATATTCATTTATATAATTAGTAATAATATGTATTTTTTGCGAAGAGGACTCATCGGAGCGGTGTTAAAAAAATCCAGGAACCACATGCGTTTGTACGCTGCGAGGATTCGCAGCATGTATCGGGACGCCGCGCGACTCGATTCATCGGCGAAGCGTCCCGATACATGCTGCGACGGCAACGATGACAACGACGACGAAGACAACAACGACGACGACGAGGAGGATGAGAGCGGTCGCTGCAATATTGATATCAACTTGATTGACGTCGACTTCGAGGACGACGTCGTCGAGGGCTGGCCCCCCGTTTCTAACAAGAAATAATATGTAAAAAAATAAATATAGTAAATAAGTAGTATATAATATAACATAATATACTATAATATAATATAACATAATATACTATAATATAATATAACATAATATAATATAATATAATATAAAGGGCGAAAGGGACTCTCTTCATAATAAATTGGATAAAACTATATTGTTATGTATATAATTATATCAAACAATAAAGATTTTAATTTCATTTATATTATTATAGATAGAAAAAGATTATGTTACAACACCATATGTCAAATATCCTTTCTTTGGTTTTTTCTACTCCTATTTTATATACATATAATTCTTTTTAATTCGGTTGAATAGAGCAAACTTTATACGCAATCAAAGATTCATATACGAATTTACGAAAACAAAACTTCCTCTATGAGGAAGCAATAAGTATAAAGTAGTAAATAAGTAGTATATAATATACAAGAATAAATATAATATTGGGTAAATATAATATTAAATAACCATTATATAAAGATAAATACGCGTGAACAGCAACGAGATTAGACGCTCCCGCCGCCGATATCGCGCTTCCGCTCGACGCTCCCGACTCCGCTCATTGACAGTTTCGCGCGCTCGGCGTTATCGTTGCCGTTCTTCTTCGGAGTTCGACGCTCTCGTTCGCTTACGCATCACGCTCGTCGCTCGCGCGCTCGACGCTATCGCGCTCGGCGTTATCGAGTACGATTATACATACGGTGTAGGTATGTGAATAATGAATAACTTCGTTCGTTGATTTTGCATCAGTTTTTTATTGATTAAAATATAGATAGATAGATAGATCTTTTTGTTATTGATTAAAATATATACATATATAGATGGATGGATGGATGGATACACATTTATATTTGATCCGTGGAATCGATGCTGGAGAGACACTCGCGTCGCTCGTTCCACCAGTCGCGCAACTTCATCACGTTCTTCATCGCGCAGCACCGTTGATGGCGTCCGCAGCGAAACGCGCGATCGGCGCGAAGAAACTCCAGCCGATCGATGTCGTCGTACTCGGCGTCGATGGTCTCGATCGTCGCGTCGACGTCGCCGAGAATCTCCTCCAGCCACCTCTTCTTCTCGAGGCCTTTCACGTATATTCGCGCGCCGGGCGTCTCTTCTCTCTCGCCCAGGTCGTCGCACACCGCGCGTCGAATAATCGACCTGGCTAGGCGATAGTCCACGTCCCCGTCTTTCCAACGGAGGCCGTGATGGTTCGCCATCAGCCAGTTGGCCCTTGCTTTTTCGGCGTTCGTGAGGAGGTCCCACTTCATCGGCGCGCGAAACACGTGATGCGCGATTTCGCGCGTCTCGCTTCGGAGCACGGCCACCTCCTTCGCGACGAATCTGTCGCTCACCACAAATCCCTGCAGGTCGACGAAGATCGTCGTTGCCGCTGCGGCCATCGAGTCGGTGCGCGTCGAACAATTCACGCTCAAACTGCTCGTTCTTAACGGGATCTGAGGAACAATCGAAGGATCCCCGTCTTTATATATATATCTCCCGTTTCCGGGGTGTGGTATCCTACAATCGCCATTTCCGCTAGATGATTTTGCGCACCACATTGGTCAGCGGACCGTACTCGATGACGCGATCGTGAACGATGAGACAAAAGGCGGTGGTCTTCGGCGGAACGTTTTCCTTGCATTCGAATTCGATGCGCACGTCCACGGTGGCGCTCTTCACCGCTTCGTTTTGGCGGGAACAATCGATCACCACGAGCGGCGCTACTCGCGCGAATTCGCGCGGGAAAAAAAGCGTGTTGTCGCGACTGTCCCCGTAGTACGCTCCTCGAAATTTCGCGTACATCTCGTACAGCACGGCGAACTTGTCGCTTTCGAAATCCGCGTTCACGTCGTCGTAGGGATAGAATTCCGAGTTGAGATACAATTTCACGTTGGCGAGCGCGCAATGATCGAACCTCGAGGAGTCATCCGTGAATTCGTTTTGCCGTCCGGTCTGCAGCGCGAATATGACGTATCGCGGCTTCTCCAACTGCGGCGCGGCTTTCACGGCCCACGAATGCTTGGTCGTGCTCTGCGGCAGAGGAAATTAGTACAGGTCCCAAGAGCGAAAACCCACGCTCAGAAATCGTCCGCTCTCCAACGTTCGCAAAAGCGACAATTTAGTCACGTCGTTTAACGCCACGTGCGGCATACGCCAGTGCACCTTCAGTAGCGTAATTTTAGGATCCTTGGCGGGATCTCTCGGCACGGTTTTTTTCGGATCTACGACGCAGTTGACGTCGTTACGAGCGCGTATCAGGATAAGTTCGTGTCGCGCGTTTATCACCACGCGTCTGTAGTCCTCGCAGAAACCCAAAAGAATATTCAAAGGTACGCAAAAGTTGAATTGACGGGACGCGTCGTTCAGATTCGATTCGTTCGTCGGATAACTCCATCCGGCGTTCTGCAGTCTCCTGGCTCGTTCGGCGGTCAGCGACGCGTTGTTCTTTATCGTGCTGGTTATGCCGACGTTTCTACACCGGTCGATCTCCACGCCGTCGAGTTCGTATCGAATCTCGTCGAACATAAACGCCACGCAGTTGTTGACCAATTTCGCGTATTGCCTTTGAGCATCCGTCGCTTCCGACGTCGTCGCGCCCGCGCCGTCGTCATAGAGTCGTCCCTCGACGTACAGAAAACTGTCGCACGGCAGCGTATACAGATCTTGTTGCTGTATGGGTATTCGTATCTCGTCGTTGTGCCCGAACGTCGTGTTCACGTACGGGTTATACGTGTGAGTCTCGATTCCGACGATGCGCTCGTCGAAGATCGGCTCACCGCCGATACTCAGGATGTCGGCCATGGTCTTTTCTTTCAAAGTAGAAACGACGCGTTTCTCACGGCAAGACCCAGCGATCGAAGGAACCTGAAGTTGGCGTTGCTGAGAACGGCTCTCTTTCTTCCTCGACCACCATCACCACCACCTCTTCTCTTCCTTACGCTTTCGATTACGTCGTAGAACGGGCTAGCTCGCTCGTTCGTACAATCCGCGCTCGATCCGTTCAGAACGAGCATCCCTCTCGCTCTCTCTCTTCAGGTCGCGGAGATACGCGCGCACACACACACACTAACTGCGGCGACGACGTACGTGCAGTCTAATCGTTATCTCCTCGCCGCGAAAGTCGATCAATCGATCGTTCTGATCCACGATTCGCACCGTGATATCGGTGACGTTTCGCGCGACGATCGGGAGATAAATGATCTGCGTCGGAGTCTCCGACAGTTTATATTCCGGTGGAACTTTCGGCGCGAATTCGTGTATTGCGTGCACCGAGCGTCCGTTGCTGTACGCTCCCGTGGTGATGCTGCATTCGATGCGAATTATGTTCACGCTCATGACGTCAACGGGTCCGTCGGAAACGTACCATTTGTTCGGTTTTAGGACACGATCGCGCGAGAAACCCAAAAGAGAACCGATGTTGTTCGGTTTTGTAAAATTCACTCTGTAGGCGCACTTTATCTCGTTCCTCATGGTATTCTCGTTGGCGCGAAGAGCGAGTATCGTTCTATCGCCGCCGTCATCGTCGTCGTTCTTGCCGTCGTTGTCCCCGTATATGCCATAACCGTCGTCGTCGTCGTCGTCGTCTTCGTCCTCGTATATGCGATAAGCGTCGTCGTTATCGTCGTCGTTGTTCTTCTCCGTTCGTTTATTTTCTTTTACCCGTCCAGCGCCATCGGCCTGCAGTTTTTCTCTCTTCTCTTTCTCTTTCTCTCTCTCGCGGGCGCGACGTTCGCGATGAAAAAGAGCGGCGCGCAGATATCTGCTCACGGCTCGCAGCTCGTACGACCCTTCCGGAACAACGATCTTCCGGTCGTCCTCGCCGAAGTAGAATTGATTGTTCGCCGGCGTAACGTTCGGTATCGAATTGTACGTCTCAAAAGTCGCCAAACCCAGCTCGTACTCGCCGTCGCTCAGATCCAAAGCGGGAAAGTGACTCGCCGTGAAAACGCTGCTGGTTCCGGTTAACGTGAGCGTCAGCGACATCGCGGGAGAACGTCGATCGTTCGCCACCGCTCCCCCAATCGATCTCGCGAAGAAATCGCAGGCACAGCTGTCCGCAGATTCTCTGTTCGAACGTCTGGGACGATTGTACGTCACGATCGCGCTCTCGCCGCCACCGCCGAGATATCGCGCGAGATCCCTCGGCGGACGGAGATTTCCGAACGCGTCGAAGTAGATCGCCGCGTTCCCTTTCTTCGCGTAAGCGACCCAATGTGTGCCCGGACCCGCCGCGTCGTCGAGATTCACGATGCCGCACTCCGCGTGTCGCACCCTCGTCGGCAGAGCGTCGCGCATGAACACCCCACGGAAGAACGGTATGCGTAGGCGACGCGCCGATCGATCGAGCTGCTCGTTCGTCGTGACGCCGTACGGCGGCAGATCCGACGTCGCCGCTAACGTCGCCTTCTTCCGCGAAATTTTTTTTTCGGCGATTCTCCTCGCGCCACCTCCGCGCTTCTTATACGGCGTGAGGTACAACCCGCGACCCTCCATCGCGCAATTGTGTCGCTGCAGTTCCTCGAGTTCCCGTCGCGCCGCTTTGCCGGCGCTCACCGCCTTGGCCACGCCAGCCGCGCCACCGATCAAGGAACCGAGCGCACCCAACATCGGTAGAAAAGGCAAGAAGCCGCCGCGTTTCGCCGTCGGAAGTATCCTCCGCCTCTTCCTCCTCGTCTTCGCGTTTCTCCCCGTTCCTTTCCTCTTTCTTCCTTTTTTTCTTTCCATACCCATGCCCAGTTTCGTCTTCGCTTTCATAGCCGCCCATACGGCCGCCGCGGCGAGTCTCTCACTGACCGGCGAATCCTTCGCGGTGACGCGCTCGCGCGCCCTCTCGGCGAGCAGTCGATCGGCGACGTGTCGTTCGGCGAGCTCGCCGCTTCGCGAATACGCGACGTCGTGCTCGCGACACGCCGCGTCCAACGGATTGATGCCTTTGTCGCCGCGAGCTAGTCTCTTCGCTAGACGCGTACCGGGTCCGCAAAACTGATAGCCGGGTATATGCAGCTCGAAGGGAAGAGCGTTTATCGCGCGATCGAGTAGACCGGCGCCGCGCATTCGGTCGCGGTTGCGGGAGGGTCTTTTCTTCTTCTCAATTCGAACGGAAACGTTTCGACGACTCACCGTTCAGAGCGAGCGCGCGGTTGCACTCGTAGCAGTCCTTGACGAGCGGCGGTGGACCGTCTATGTGCGTTCGCTGCCACAGACGATTGTAATGTTCCATACACGAGCGATATCTCTGCACCTCGGGATCCGCTTTTATATGTTCGGGCAAACGGTCCCACAGCAGTTGCACGTATTTCTCAAATTTACGCAACAGAACGATCTTCGGAACGAATTCCAGCTCCTCGGCCGTTAGATCGAGAATATCGCGCCTGTCCGTCAGTAGGATGGGAAACATCTCGATCACCGACGCGCGCGCGAACGATTCGTTGCTTTTGAGATCGAAGTTCTACGGATACGACGACGCGCTCGCGCTACTTATACTTGCGCGCGAAGCGTTTGCGCACGCGCGACGAAACGAAACGACGTCCGTGCTGCCCTCCCCGCCCCGGCGCTCGGGCGCGTTCATCGCGCGAACGAGCGCGCGCTTGCGGAAAAGACCGAGAAAGAGAGAGCGAAAGAGAGAGGGCGCAATGCGATTCGTGCGACAGTCGGTGACGATAGGAGTCTCGAATGTGGATCGCAAAACGCAGGCAAGCTCGGGCGCAACCGAGGGAGAAAACGGAGAATCGCGCAGACACGGTCCTCTCTTGCCGAACGTCGTACGTTGCATCATCTGCGGTCCCTCTAACTGCGGTAAGACGAACGTTCTGGTGAGTCTGCTGGAACAAGCGCACGGTCTTCGTTTCGAGAACGTATACGTGTACTCGAAATCTCTGCAACAACCGAAGTATCGATATCTCGAACGATTGTTCGAGCCTATGGAGGAGATCAGCTATCGCGCGTTCTCCGACAATCGCGACGTCGTTCCGCCCGACGAGGCGCTTCCCGACTCGGTCTTCGTCTTCGACGACGTGGCCTGCGACGAGCAGGACAGAATGAGGGAGTACTTTTCGATGGGTCGACATTCGAATATCGATTGCTTCTATCTCTGTCAGACGTACGCCAAAATACCGAAACATCTCGTGCGCGATAACTCAAATCTGTTGATCCTGTTCAGGCAGGACGGCACCAATCTGCGGCACGTGTACGACGATCACGTGAACATCGACATGTCGTACGACAAGTTTCGCGCCTTCTGTCGCGAGTGTTGGCAACGCACCTACGGTTTCGCCGTGATAGACAAGGACAGCGCGTTGCGAGGCGGACGGTACAGACGGGGGTTCCACGACTTCGCCGTGCTGTAGAGCCGATCAGTGCGCTTCGCCGAACGACGCGAGTATGAGCGCGATCGCGGAAGAGAGGACCGCGCGAGAGATAGCCAAAACGCGCGCCTTGATTCGCAAGAAGTACGCCGCTCTCAGGGTCGGAAAAATGGAGAGCGAGATCGCTCTGGAAAAGAGGTACGAGCCCATCGTCAAACCTCTGAAACGGCTCGCCGATGACGTGGACCGCAGGGGTAAAGGACCGGGCAAGATTGACGACGACGACGACGACGGCAGCTTTACGCTCGCGAGAAAGATGAAAACGACGAAGAGAGCAAAGAAGGATAGTGACTACGGTGATGACGACGACGATGCAGGCGCCGACCCGGAGCGCGATTACGGGGAGGACGACGACGTCGACGACGTATTCACACCAATAAGGACAACGACGACCGCGAGAAAAAAAGGAGAGTCGCGTCCAGCACGGTTGAGTTCGGCTCCCGCGACGACGACTATCGCGAGCTCCACGCCGATTCACGCCGATTCGGTCCGGTTTTTACCCAGAGAACACGAGATCGTCTCGGAGACTACGACTCCACCTCCCGCGCTAGAGACGTCCGTCAGGGAGTCTTTGAGCACGGCGGAAGGTCGCGACGCTCTGAATAGCCAACTAGGACCGTTAGGGCGGGAGTACGTGGGCGCTCTTCTGAGCGGCGACAGTAAAAAGGAGATCGACCACGTCTACGGAGTGTATCTCGGCGAGCACGGCACGATGCTGGGTAACAAGCGATTTGACGTGGCCCCGGATGACTCCGTGATCATCGACGGTGTACGGTACAAGGGCACGCGCGGTCTGTACGAGTTGATCTTCATGCGAATTCCCAACGCTCGCGTCTACACGGAGAAGGACAAACGAACGTACAGGAGTATACTTTTCGCCACCAGCGCTCACAAACGCGGTCGCAGCGCCGGCATGCCTGTCAAGGGTAACAGGGGACACAAGTACACAAAAATAATAGCGCCGCTCGTACACCCGTCTCACACAGTTGGGACTACGAAGGGCGCCGGACTACCGTCGGCCATGCGACTGACCGACAACGCGATCGATTACGTTCACTGGGACGATCCCAACGAGCTGGTCGATCGACTTCGACTGCTAGACGCTTCTCGTCGGGCCGGCAACAACGCTCACGACAACGAAATTCTGTCGATAATCGAGGAACTTCGCGAGGCCGGTTTCGTCGTAAATTGATCGGTCGCGTCGATCGCGACGGCAGTACGTATCGCGCGCTCTCCAGCGCCTCCCCCGCGCGCACGATGTCCGTGAACAAATTCGGCATGTTTCTGACAAATTGGAGCAACGGTGACGGAATCGACGGTGCGTCCACGTAGCGATTACGCTCCTCGATCGATTCCCTGCGTAACTACACGCGCAACAACGCGCTCTTTATGAGCGATGGTTCCTACGACGCGAGGGAGCGCAAGATACGGCGGGTAGCCTCGCCGGAGATCGACACCGACACGACGAACAAGAGCTACGTCGAGGACGCGATCGGACGATCGAAGAGAAGCGCGACCGAAGAATTGACAGGCGAAATAGCGGCGGTGAGGAACGACGCGCTTCTCTCGAATCGAAACTCTTACGACGCGCTGGACCGCAAGATACGGCGGGTAGCCGCGCCGGAGGTCGGCACCGACGCGACGAACAAGAGCTACGTAGAGGGCGCGATCGGGCGGCTCAAGAGCGTCATGATCGAAGAGATCAAGAAGAACGACGCGACGGAAGAATTGAAAGGCGGAATCGCGACGCTGAAGAACGGGCTGAAGAAGAAGCACGTCGGTCTTGAAATACAGATCGCTGTACTCGCCGAGATCTCGCACGCGAAAACGTCGCCAGACCCTCGTCGCGTGCTCGTAGTCGCTCTCGCTCGCGGTCTCGTCGGTCAGGGAGCTGTAAAAGACCTCGCGCGGCGGAAGTTCGGTCTCCCGCAGTTTGTCCACGCTGTCGACGTACTCGTACGGAAATACTCCCTTGCGAGTGAGCAGATCGAGATCCTCCGTGCTCAAATCTGCGTACTCCGAACGCGTTATTCTCAGCTTGAACTTGTCCAGATAGGAAGCCAGAGTTTCGATACTCGCGGCTAAAAATTTGTACGAGTCCACGAATCGAAGCTTCACGTACCGATCCCATCTCCCGTCCGTCTGCGTCTCCTTAACGGTCTTCGAGAAAGATATGTAATTTTCCTTCGTAAGCGGCAGGAGATCGACCCCACCCTCGAAATCGTTCGCGATTTTCTCGATGATAAAGTGCGCGTCGTAACCCGACAGATTGTGGAAGAACACGGGAATCACGTACACGTTTCTGTAATTCAGATTGCAACGAGAATGCGCCGGACCTCTGTACCGTCCGTTTAGATGACAGTGATCTCGCACGCGCTTGTCCTCCGGTTGGAACGCTTTCCGACACACGTGACAATGCGTCGCGCGCCAAAATTCGAGTTTCTCGTCCTCCGTAAGTTCTACCATCGATATATTGGTGGAGAATTTAATTTTTGCGTGACATGCGAGAACGCGAAGCTCGTTCACGAACCACGAAACGCAGTCGTCGCCGCGACGATATCTGTACGTGGATACGGTATCGTCGTAGGTGCAGCACAGATAGTAGCCCAGGCTGAACGGTACGTGACGCTGATAAGCGTATCTTTTCGTTCTCGCGCCTTCTTCGGCATTCTCCCTCTCCCGCTGTTCGAGAAGACACTCCAGATCCGCGTACACCACGAAGGAGAGTCGCTCCTTTCTGTCGTGATTGTCGAACGACAGCCACTTATCGTCCTCGTTCGGAAGAACGATGGCGCAGTCGTTCATTCGGCCGCAGTCGACGCTGTGAGCGGCCAACTTTTCGCGCGTATAGAAATAGTGTAGACATCTGCGAAGTAACGTGCGTGCGATTACTATGCGTATATAAAATAACACCGCGTCGTTTCCTTATTCCTCAGGTTGCTTTACTTACTGATCGCAAACGTGCTTCGCGCACCGTTTCGCGGTCAATTGCGAATTCACCAATCGCGACAGATTCTTTATCCAGGCGAAATGGCCCCTGTTGACGCCGCGTAGCGTATCGCGCAGATACAGGAGATTTACGTGTCTATCCCTCTTATCGTCGGTTAACCGCAGAGGCACGATCGCGTTGCGGTCGGCGCCACGTCCGAACTTATCTTTTTTTTTCGATTCCTTCCCGAGTTGTAAATACGTTGATCGATACGTCGTTTTGACGTTCGAACTTTCCGATCTGTTTCAGATCTATGGGAAACTTGATCCCGTCGAGATTCAGCACCGTCGCGTAATCGGGATACGAGCCGCATCGTTCTGCGTGCCACTTGGCGGGATACAGAGCCGCGACCACCGCACGCGCGAAACACGTGTCGTTCTCCGACAGCACGTTGACCACCGCCTGTTTAAGTCTTATACCTAGCGGTATCTTCATCCAACATCCCACGCGCATGGGATTACACTTGTTCACGTTCACCGTTAGGTTGAGTATTCGCGACAACGCCCATCCGCTGTCGCGTTCCTGAAATTCGTCCAACGCCGCTAGAATCGCGTCGCGCACGTGCTTTTCGTACCACTCGCCCAGATCGGACCCTTGGAGGAGCTGTTCGTTCCGCGTAGCGATACTCTTCACATCGGTCTTAACGTCCGCTACGAATTCCCCATTGAATATGGTATTGACCTTCAGACACACGTATCTGTTCAAATTATCCTGCATTTTTTCGAGCACGGTGCCCTTCGCATCCTCGAGAAATCGCGCTGGTTCGATGTACGTAGAGTTCGTCACAGCGCCGGTGAGTACGCGACTTTGGAACGCCGTATCGATCTTGACCCACAAAAATCCTCCGCTAACGCCGCTGCTGCTGCCGCCGTCCCCACCGTCCAAACCAGCACCTACGACGCGTTCGAATCGTCGGCGCAGATCCTCCCTCGAACCTTCCAAACGCGCTAATCGAGCCACCAGAGCGTTCACGGCTCCCGTGTTTCCTCGCCCCCCAGATTGTCTGACTCGACACCTCTCCCGCAAGAGCCGGAGACACTCGTCGCATCGTCGTCCCCACGCGCGGTACCCGTCCGCGTCGCGGACGTCCGCGGCGAGCAACTCGTCGCACTCTTCCCACATCCCATCCAGAAGGGTCTTCCACCCTCGGGAACACTGAATTTCACTCGTTCGAAAAGACGACAAGACTTGTAGGTCTGAATCCTACGTATCTTCTCTCCTCCGTCCACCGTCTGATAGTAAAGATAATACTCGAGCGGCAGGCAACGCATATAATCCTTCGCGCTAACAGAGTTTGCCATTGTCGTCTCTATCCACGCTCGCTCGCGCGCAGTTCGCGCCCCGGTCTCCCTTCGCAGATGATGAGTCGCCAGATTCCATCGCGCGTCCTCTTTCGCCACCGACGCGCATATGTTTGACGGCAAAGACGCGTCGACTCTCGTCGCTTCGTCGTCCGAATCGGACGAGAACTTGGGCATGGACTCGTAACAGCGCAGTTTGCCGTCCGATTCCTCGGACGAGTAATAACGGCGATCGTTCATTCGCGAGTACGCATCACTAATATAATGCTACATTAGCTCCACTAACACATCGAAATTAACACCAACTACATCCCCGACATCGTCGCGTATGTTTATTCTTTCCTCAAGTATATCATAATAAAGAAACTGCCGATGAGATCGGCAATCGGCGATTCCGATTTCGCGACGGATCAGATATCTCGTTACGTCGACGCGCCGCGGATCCCCATTCTTCCTGAACGGTTCGCTAACTTTCACGATCGGTTTTCCGATTTTAGAATTGAACACCGGTTTGCAAAGTTCTACGTACTCGTCACTCATACCTCATTTTTAAAATAACAACTGTAACTTATCCCATTCCCGGTGCGCTTTACGTCGCACCACTCTCTCTAGATACTGCTGCAATAGCGCCGCTAACGCGTCTCAGTCAATAGTAACAGATTCCATTCTCCGCCACTCTTCTCCAAAATATTTGGTATTGAAGAGACCTCCGGTTCGATCGACGATCGGGAATTCCGATTTCGCGATCGATCAAATATCTCGTTACGTTGACTCTCCACAAATCCGATCCGCAACACTTCCTCGCGAACGGGTCGTTGATTTTCGCGATCGGTTTCCCGATTTTCACGCGCACCGGTTTGCAAAGTTCTACGTACTCGTCGCTCATACCACGTTAGAAGAAAAAAAACCACATTAACTTATCCCGTTCCGATGCGATTTACGCCGTCGCGCCAATTTAATTTATACTCGTTCGTTATCTCAACGGTGGATGTACCTACAGGATACACCCTTCCGGGAAGGGGACATCCGCTGTTATCTCAACGGAGGATGTACCTACAGGATACACCCTTCCGGGAAGGGGACATCCGCTCGCCGCATTCTGCGAAAAAAACAAAAGGAGGAACTGACAAGAGCAACCTCGAACGAGTTCGAACGCGCGCGATAAAAAATTAGTCGCGATTTCCGCTCGCGGCCGATAACGCGGTCGATAACGCCGATCCGAGCACCCTCTCGGAGTGCCCGGGAACGATGATCCCCCCACCCCCCCCCGGTGGCAATCCTGCGGCGCGAAATTCCCCATCACCCGCCTAGGGAATTTACGTCTTTCAGGTTACCGCAAGGTGGCAACACTGCGGTGCGAAATTCCCCATCACCCGCCTAGGGACAGGTGTTCCCACAAAATACTCGCATCTGATTGGACAGCCTCGAGTCTTCGTACCGCAATCTGATTGGACAGCGATACACCTTTGTCCAGTTTCAGGGGAATGTTTGTCCGGTTACAGGGGAAATTTCCCCTCACACCTGTCCACCTCACCCCTCCTGTTTCCCCTTGCACCTGTCCGCTTTTCACCCCCCCTCACCCATCCCCACCCCATGCCCCCCTCGTTCCCCTCGCCCATCTTATATGGCGTTCCCCCCGCGTGCGCGCGGCCCCCCCCCGCTTCCCCTCGGTTGTACCCGGCAGCCGGAGGGACTGTTATTGGTCTACTCGGGAGATAGCCGCCAACGCTATCAAGACGGGCAGTTCAGCTAAAAATGCGATACTGAAGAGCGAATTCTTCGATCCTAACAACATCGTCGACTATGAAATTACCGCGCTCTGTTTCCGATCATAATGTCGCGACGCGTGTCTGCAAATATATATATTCATACGCGCAAAATAATGTAAGCGCACGTCGACGTACGTATATTTTTAGTTTTTTAAAATAAAAAAATACATATTTTATCTGTGTGTTCTCTGTCTTTCTTTTTCCTTTTTTCCCAGATCCGTACCTATCTCAACGCGATCCCGCGCTCCCCAGATCCCCCGACTCCGCTTGCTCCACAATCGCTGCGATCGCGTCATCCGCGATACGGGGCGAAACGACCTTCGGACCGAGGAAAAACAACAACGAAGAAAGGTAATCGGGACCCGCAAAAAGAACGACCTTGAACGCATTTTCGTGGAACGTCGAGAGGAGCGACCTTGAACGAGTTTGAACGAGTTCAAACGCGTTCAAACGCGTTCGATCTCCTTCGGAAAGGCGCGCGATTTCCGCGCGCGGTTGATAACGCGCGACGCTCATCTTTTCTTTTCGGGAGCGCGGCCGGTAACGCAGAACCGCCCGCTTCGAACGCCCCCTCGGAACGCCCGGGTCCCCCGCCCGTTGGCGACACTGCGGCGCAAAATTTCTAATAACCCCCCCCCTAGGGAATTTACGTCCTACAAGTGCTCGACAAATACCAGCAAACAGCCTTCCCCCCGCGTCGACTTTCCCCTGGAACTTTCATTCCCCGCGTCAAAATACTAGTAAACAGCCTAGGGACTTTCCCCCGGAACTTTCCCTCCCCGCGTCGCGCTCCCCCCCTCGCCCGGCAAATACTAGTAAATCGCCTAGGGACCTTTCCCCCCGCAGGTCCCCCCCCTCGCTGACCCTTAACACCGTCCCTCGCCCCCCTCGCCCACCTCTTACGGCGTTCCCCCCGCGTGAGCGAGGCACCCCCCGACCCCCCTAACCGCAAGCCTGGGTACCGGAGTGCCCGTTACCATGCTACTTGAGCTTTCTTCAGAACAATTACACGCGCATAGCCGCCGCCTATCAATCCCCGTCCGGTGATCTCATGGTGTTCGTAGATAATTTGGTATACAGGGTTCAATATCCGGAATTTTCTCTGAGGCCAAATTGGCCGAAGACCTTGCGAGAACTCGGATTTCCCGCAGATGCGAAACTCAACGGAGCGGTAAACACCCATAGAGGCCGTTCCTTCGTGATGTACAACAGTAACTCGGTGGGCGAGATAGACGAATGTACGAAGAAAGTCGTCAGACGTACGCCTCTCGAGGCGACGTTTCCCGGAATACCGACCGTCGTGACGTCGATTTTCCGATACGTCGACGGCAATCTGTACTTCACCACTCGGACGCAGTTCTACAAATTCAACGAATTTACGAAGACCGTCACGGCGGCTGGTAAATTCGATCTGCGGATGCTGAATATCGTCTGCCCTAAGGCCGAACTGTTGCAACAGCTGCGCGATCTCCTAGATCGAATCGTACGCCTCAACGATTTAACGTCACCGGCGAGCGATTCGGACGATGACGACGACGGCGGCGGCGTTCGGCTTTCCGATCGCCGTATCCGCCGAAGAAAGTAGAGGACTGCGCAAATTCCCACACCACGCCGCACATCGCGCGATATATAGTAAGAACTTTTCTACTTATACCGATGTGTTTCCCCCAAAGCATCAGTATCGCATCGTCAGCCGAATACGACGCGTTGGAAAAAAATTAGAAACGAACGATACTACAGCGCGTGCGAAATGTTCTCGACGCTGACCGATCGACCCGCGCCGAAGGGTTTTTCCCCTCGCGAGACGGATTCGGAGATGAACGACAACAGCAAGATACGAAGGATCGATTTGACGGACGATCATCTTCATCGGGAGTCGCGTTCCAGCTCTCACCCCCCCACCGACATGCCCGTTGACGTGCCTGCGGTGCGCGTCCTAACGACACGTTATCTGCTAACGACGACTGGCTACAAATACTTAGCCGTAGGTATCACGATCAAGTCACCGTGGTACAGTATACCCACGCCTTCGTACGTGGATATCGCCCTGAGAGATAAACAAGGCAGGGAAGTCTCTCTGATGCTCGATATGTGGAAAGGACTAGTCGAGCGCAAACGCGACATATTGTCGTGTATGCAATCCACCCCCGTCGACGGAACCCGCCCCCCCTCACCGATAACGATCGGAGACATGACGCTGCGATTCGGAGTGATCAACAACCTGCCGATCCTGCGTATGGAGCTACCCAACCCGGCTCGTGTGGCGATGTCGCTCAAAACCGTGCTTACGCTGTACGATCTCCGATATTGCGTCGATCGCATTGTCTCGGCGCTGAGCGCGGCGACCGAGGAAGTCGACGCGAAGTATTCGCGCTATCGGGAGATAGCCGCCAACGCTATCAAGACGGACACTTCGGCTAAAAATGCGATACTGAAGAGCGAATTCTTCGATCCTAACAACATTGTCGACTGTGAAATTACTGCGCTCTGTTTCCGATCCTAATGTCGCGACGTGTGTCTGCAAATATATATATATATATATTCATACGCGCAAAATAATGTAAGCGCACGTCGACGTATGTATATTTTTAGTTTTTCAAAATAAAAAAATACATATCTCATCTGTGTGTTCTCTGTCTTTCTTTTTCCTTTTTTCCCAGATCCGTACCTATCTCAACGCGATCCCGGGCTCCCCAGATCCCCCGACTCCGCTTGCTCCACAATCGCCGCGATCGCGTCATCCGCGATACGGGTCGAAACGACCTTCGGACCGAGGAAAAACAACAACGAAGAAAGGTAATCGGGACCCGCGAAAAGAACGACCTTGAACGCATTTTCGCGGAACGTCGAGAGGAGCGACCTTGAACGAGTTTGAACGAGTTCGAACGAGTTCGAACGCGTTCGGAAAGACGCGCGATTTCCGCGCGCGGTCGATAACGCGCGACGCTCCTCTTTTCCATTTTTCGGGAGCGCGGTCGATAACGCGGAACCGCCGCTCCGAGCGCCCCCTCGGAACGCCCGCCCCGAATCCCCGTTGGCGATACTGCGGCGCGCAATTCCTAATAACCCACCTAGGGAATTTACGTCCTACAAGTGCCCAACAAATACCAGCAAACAGCCTTCCCCCCGTGTCGACTTTCCCCCGGAACTTTCATTCTCCGCGTCAAAATACTAGTAAATAGCCTAGGGACTTTCCCCCGGAACTTTCCTTCCCCGCGTCGCGCTTCCCCCCTCGCCCGGCAAATACTAGTAAATCGCCTAGGGACTTTTCCCCCCGCAAGTCCCCCCCTCCGCTGACCCTTAACACCGTCCCTCGCCCCCCTCGCCCACCTCTTACGGCGTTACCCCCGCGTGAGTGAGGCACCCCCCGACCCCCCTAACCGCAAGCCTGAGTACCGGAGTGCCCGTTACCCTGCTACTGACCGTCCTGATCCACGACGCGAAGCGTCAAGTCCGAAATGCTCCGTACGATGATCGGAAGGTAAATGATCTGTGCCGACGTTTCCAATATCTTATATCCTGGAGGCACACTCGGTGAAAACTCGTGTATCGTGTGCACGTACTTGTCGTTGCTGTACGCACCCGCGGTCACGTTACACTCTATGCCAATGATGTTTACATTGATGATATTTATCGGAACATCCGATTCGTGCCATTGTCGCGACTCCAGCACGCGATTTGCTGAAAATCCCAGCAGCGATCCAATGTTGTTCGGTTTGGTGAAATTTATCCGATAAGCGCACTTGATCTCGCTCTTCATCGTATTGTTATTAGCCCGAATAATAATCAATGGTGCGGTTCATCTTCGTTTGTCGAGACATTATTGGATTGGTCCCATAAAAGAGCGCGTTTCAGATACATGTCTATATCACGCAGTTTGTACGATCCTTCGGGAATGGTAATCTCCTTGTCGTCGTCATAGTAGAATTTATTGTTCGACGAATTTACATTCGGTATCGTGTGATAAGTTTCAAAATCTGTCAGACCGAGCTCGTAATCGCCATCGCTCAAATCCACGGCGGGAAAGTAGCTTACCGCGAGGATGCTGCTCTTGCCGGTGAGCGTAAATGTCAGTGACATGTTTGAATGAATAAATTGATTGTCAACCGACTGTAGAAAACGCAGACACAGTTGTCCGCAATTGCTCTGATCGTATCGCTGATAAGGCGTGCAATTGTACTCTATCTTCGTCACATTGTTCTTTAGATACTGCGCCAATTCTCTCGGTGGTCGAAGATTGCCAAAACTGTTGAAATATATGGCACGATCTCCCCTCTTCGCGTACGCCACCCAGTGAGTACCCGGCCCCTCAGTATTATCCAAATTCACGATACCGCTTTCGTTTCGACGTATACTGCCGATCGGTAACGAGTCGCGCATGAAAATATGGAATGCGCATACGTTTTGCCAGTTGTTGCAGTTGTACGTTGGTAGTTACACCCTTGGGGATTTTTAGCGTCTCTTCGACGTTCTTTTTTTTCTCGAGACTCCCCGTCCGCGTTTGTACGGAGCGAAATAAAGTCCGTGACCTTCCATGGCGCGATTGTGACGTTGCATCTCTTCCAGCTGACGTCGCGCGGCTTTGTTATCGTTCACGGGCTTTGCGACTCCCGCCGCTCCGCCGACCAACAAGCCGAGAACCCCTAATAACGGCAGGATCGGCAGGATACCACCGCGTTTCGCTACCGGAAGTATTCGCTTGTTCTTCTTCTTTTTCTTTGTTTTCAAACCCATACCGAGTTTTGTTTCAGCCTTTATGGCCGCCCAGACGGCTGTAGCTGCAGCTCTCTCTCCGAGAGTCGAATCGTTCGCGGTGACACGTTTTCGCGCTTTCGCGGCGAGTATATTGTCTACCACGTGTCGTTCTGCGAGATTGTTGCTACGCGAGTAGGCTATGTCGTGCTCGCGACACGCTGCGTCCAATGGATTAATACCCCGATCACCTCTTGCCAAATCGTGTTTCTAAATGAGTTCCCGGACCGCAAAATTGATAGCCGGGGATATGTAATTCGATCGGAAGCGCGTTTATCGCGCGATTCAACAGACCTCGACCTATCTTCGGTGGCATTCGCCGCAGTTTTTTATCAACGGCGGCGGACCGTCGATATGCGTTTGCTGACACGGCAAATTATAATGTATTAAACAGCGACGATATTGCTGAACCTCCAAATCTGCCTTGATATGTTCGGGAAGCTTATCCCACAAATAATCTATGTAATTATAAAACTGTCGTAGTAGAATGACCTTTGGTATATACTTCAACTGCTCGGCGGTTAAATCGTAAATATCGCTGTTATCCGACATGAGCAAAAACATTTTAAAGACTGAACATCTCAGCTCTACGCGCCTCTATAAATAGGTCAGCTTTCTCGATACTGTTTTTCATTCGTTGTGGAGGGGAGGTAAAATGCGGTTCGTACGACAATCGCAGACGATCAAAGTGACAAACTTTGACGATAGGATACAGTTAACGAAAGAGGTACGCAAACATGGAGACATGCTACCGATTTCTATACGCGGTATCATCTGCGGTCCGTCGAATTGCGGTAAGACAAACGTGATAAGCTTGCTGGAAAGTCCGCACGGTGTACGTTTCGAGAACGTGTATGTGCACTCGAAATCGTTGCAACAACCGAAATATCGA
>NW_027249360.1:0-80000 GCF_030848795.1 Temnothorax nylanderi | reverse complement strand
CCATACTTTTATTCGCGCGTTTGTCACCCGCAACAAATTCACCATTAAACATTGTGTTTATCTTTACATTGTCATGTCGTTGCATGACGTTCCGCACATGAATGAGTACAATGTCTCTCGCATCTTTGAGAAATTGACGAGGGTCGATGTGTTTGGAATTTATTACCACACCAGTCAGTATACGACTTTCAAAAGCCGTATCTATCTCGCGCCATCTGAGTCCTGTCTCACTCGCACTGTATCCTGCACCCACATGCACGAAACGTTGACGTACCGAGTCTTTCAGACCTTCGAGTCGTGCGATACAAGCGACCAACGACTGTTTAAGACCGATCGATAATCGCGGCCGTTTAATTCGGCTTTGTTCTTCCAACGATTCGATAAACTCGTCGCATCGTTGCTCCCACGCGGTAAAGTCTTCCCTCGAATTTAAAAGGGTGGATTGGTCCAACAACTCTTGCTCCATGTTATTACACGATCCTCTTTCTAACACAATTTGTTGTACTCACGACTTCCAATTCTCGACTACTGAGCGTATCCCCCCAGATTCGTCAATTTATATTCTACTAATGATGCATCGTTTGCTTTTTTATCATATCTAATTTCACCGTGATCTCAGCATCCGTACATTTGCGCCTTCCGAAAAAATGTACGATTTGCAGTTTTGCACGTGTGCGATGAAATCATCGCGAGACACGTATGTTTTTGAAAACGATATCGCGCCAATGACTTTCGGTGATTTGATCTGTATAACTGCAGCAGCCGTACATCGGCGCTATTTGCAAAATTTGCAGTTTTGCACGTGTTCGATGAAATCATCGCGAGACACGTCGCGACATGTTCTTGAAAACGATATCGCGCCATTGACTTATGCGAAATTGCAAAATTTGCAGTTTTGCACGTTTTCGATGAAATCATCGCGAGACACGTATGTTCTTGAAAACGATATCGCGCCATTGACTTATGCGAAATTGCAAAATTTGCAGTTTTGCACGTGTTCGATGAAATCATCGCGAGACACATCGCGACATGTTCTTGAAAAATCATATTTGATGCTATTGCCCGGTGAGGTGATCTCATTACGAATGTTCTTGACAAAGATATCACATTTAACATATATGTGGATTGTGGTGGTGGTCACCATGCAGCAGCCGTACATTGGCGCTATTTGCAAGATTCGCATTTTTGTATGTATAAATAGTCTACGAGGATTCTAGCGCTCGCAGTCAAGAGTTTGATACGGTTCGAGTACGTCGCAAACAGCCTCCAGTTACGATGAACACTCACGGTGCGAACTATATACGTTCCGATTCAAGATGAAACGTGCGAGAAACAGCACAATGAGTAAGTATCGTTAATTTTCGTATATACTTGTGCAAAAAGCTTTTATAAACATAATTGTATTTTTTCAGTTTTGATAAACCTTGTCATACGCCTCGTATTTTGGGAAGGAGATTTGCCTTGACATCGACAGCGTATAAATTTTTGGATGTTGGAATCAACACGGGACCTATGTCCTCTGTGGATATACTTATTGGCGATAACCGAAGCAATCGGATAATTCTGCTTCATGCAACGTGGGTGACATTCATTGAAAAACGTGCAGATATTCAGCGACTCGTGCAGTCACCGGCGCCATCATCGCTAGCGTTTCGAGATCTGGAACTCGTTAAAATACGTGACGCAGATATTGTAAAATTGACATCGTGCGCCACCAGCTTGTACATGAAACCGTCAACCGTACTCTTCCTGTTCGAACTAGAACATTGCGTCGAGAATGTGTATTTTCAACTATGCCAAAATGTTCATGGCGTAAGTGAAAAATGTAAACAATTTGTAACCATTTTACGCCAAAATGGTATCACCGATAAATGTAATGCAGTTAGAATCTTGCATGAATTTTATGATAAAAATTCAATTATTGATTGTGAACTGTTGGCGTATGCTGCAGATAATATTATACACGATGTATTACATGAGAAATGAATGCATATCACTGTATCTAAAATTATCTTTCCTTCAGTCTACCGTTCCCTTGTCCACCGTCAGCGGTTTAGAATTACAGAGCGGTAACTCTCGATAAGAATGCGCGTGCCGCACTCGTCGCGCGATCATTAAACGTTTTCTCATCTGTCTCATATAAATTATTAAATATTCTTCCTCTTATTTCCAATAAATAAATCACTTAAAATAATATTAAAAATGATCTAACTATAATGGGTGACGGGAGCGAGAAGACCGCGCGCGAGGGAGAGAGATAACGCAAACGGGGGCCGAGAGCACGAGAGACCGCGCGAACGAAAAGACGCGCGTTGATTCGAATTACAATTTACCGCTACGACGGTAATAATCGTGCACGCAATTATGCGCGCGAGCGACATTGCCGAGAGGGGCGGAAATGAACAGTGCGTTTCCCTCCTCGTCCCCTTTAATAGAACCAAAATCGTATGTAATTAGGAATGTTCAGTGAAAACTCGGGGCAGATGGCGCCATGTCGTTCTGTCCTGTCATGGCGGCGTCACTAACACTAACTCAATATACATGTATGTGTTGGTGTATGCGTGAGCCTATCTGTGATACTTCGCGGCTAGTTCGATTCATCAAAAATGTCAAAAAGAAGATTATTACGGTAAATTATAAGTGTTAAAAAATTGAAGGAGCTACTGCGAGAAAGAGGTGCATTATTATGTGGAAAAAAGAAAGAGTTAGTGGACAGGTTATTTAGTAATTGTATATATGGGCAGATTACAAAATGTGGTCAAAATGTGTGCTTTATCACTTTAACAGTAAGTTGTATTTAGATTAATTTTTAGATTAATATATTTTTATAACTTTTTAGATTAATATATTATAATAAAAATAATAATTTTAGTTATAAGCCAATCCTGGAAACGGAAGATTGTATAGAGACTCCACCAGCTTCAAGTTAATGCGTCTAGTCCTGTACCTGCTTTTACCATGAATCAGTACAGGCTTTATTTACGGTTATGTATATCTCACGGATGTGCTCACAGATACACCAACACATACATGTATATTGAGTTAGTGTTAGTGACGCCGCCATGACAGGACAGAACGCCATGGCGCCATCTGCCCCGAGTTTTCACTGAACATTCCTAATTGGACAGCAAACTATCGGGAAAAAAATTGATTCGAGTTACGTGATTGTACCCGCCAATGTGACCGGTCAGTATGTGTCCGTAAAAGCAGTTATACAAAAATTATTTGCTTTGCCTAATTTTTTAGAAGAAATTTTATATTACATCCAAAATTTGTCAATGGAATCGAATGGTGTTTCAAACATAATTCAGGCTGAATCATTCAAAAAATTATAAAACAAGTATCCGAACAGAATAATTATTCCTCTTATATTTTATTACGATGAATTTGAAGTAAACGATCCACTTGGCTCACATACTGGCACTCATAAAATTGGTGCTGTATATTATTCTTTGCCGTGTATACCTCCACATGCTCAATCTCAGCTTGTTAATATACAAATTGCATTATTATTTAATAGTAGTAACCGAAAAGAATTTAGAAACCGAAATACTTTTTTACCACTCATTAAAAAACTAAAATTTTTACACACGCATCTAGTTTACACGACGAAGAATAATATTAATATTTATGTAAATGATCGCTTAATTGTAGCAGATAATCTTGGTTGTCACGAAATAGGTGGTTTCACTCAATCTTTTTCAGCCAATAGCCCATGTTCAATATGTAAAATATCTCATAACGAATTACTGAGTGCAACTTGTGAAAAACCTGAACTTTTACGTAGAAAACTACAAACTTGATGTTGAAAAAAATGATGTTAGTACAACCGGAATAAATGAAGAATGTGTATTTCATGAAATAGAAGACTTTCACATTTTGGAAAACAGTGCTCTTGATATAATACATGATATTTATGAAGACGTTTGCGGATACGATCTGTCTCAAATTCCATTACAGTATATTGTAAATTTAAAGCTTTTTACACTTCAAGATTTAAACGATCGTATCGGAGCTTTTGACTTCGGTGTAAGTGAATTAGGTAATCGAATTCCTTTTTTAAAAAGAGAAAAATTAAATAATTGTCACATTTGGGTTTTTCTGCATCTCAGATAATACGTTTTATGAAATATTTTGGTCTCATCAGTATTGGCGATCTTGTGCCTTTAGATGATTCTTATTGGGAATTGTACTTTACTCTAAGAGCAATAATTGATATTTTAAACGCTAGATCTTTTTCACTGCAAGAAGTTGAATATTTGCAATGTTTGGTAACGGAACATCATGCGAAATTTACGTTAAATTATTTGGCAATACTTTAAAAACAAAACATCATAATATGTTGCATTACCCACAACTTATGCTTCGTGCAGGACATTTAGTGAATATTTTAGTGTATGCGTTTCGAGGGAAAACACAAGGAATCAAAGATAGAATCACATATTATAACTAGTAGAAAGAATTTGCCACTCACTCTTGCGTTGAGAAGCACCGGTTAAAACTAAATGATAGATTACTCAATGAAATTTCTTTAACAGATGAAATGTTACTCGGACCAAGTGTTTCAACAGATTCAGCATATCTTCACCCTCATTTTGATTTGTTTAAAGAATACTTATCAGAAACTTACACAATTGTTTCATGGATAAAAATCCAAAGCATTTTATTTAAGCCACAATTTATGTTAAATTTAAGTGTTACGGACATGTTACCTGTTTTTGGTATTATCCATTTTATTTGCTTAAATAAAGCAAAAAAACCATTTTTTGTTTTACAAGTTTTAGAAAAACTTAGTTTTTCGAGACATTTATACGCTTATCGTGTTTCGTTTACGAAAAAATGGAAAATTTTAAAATGTAATAAGTCAATCAATAAGAACAGCGTTACTTCTTCAGTCAAATCAATTAATGCCGATTATTTTGTAATACAAGAATAAAATTTTATACCAAAAATATGGTTGTCATTAATGTATGTTTATTTAAACCAAACAAAACATTTTGGTTGCAGGAACTAAATAGAAGGAACCAAAGTTTTTTATTGGAGCAATGAAACATTTGGTTGATCATATACGAGATTGACCAAATTTTTTGGTTTGGTGTACCAAATTTTGGTTAGGTCTACAAAACTGTTTTTTCAGTGTATGTCTATAGTTATAATGTTAAATGTTCTATCAGCTGTTTGTAACGTACTGTAGCCCTATTAGCTATTAGAAAGAAATTGGGTGTGTGAAGTTCGCACCCCTACTTTAAAATTTTTTAGTTCCGATTAGAGTCCCAGCTTCTTTTCGAAGAGTATAAGAGTATTTTTATGTTTATAAAAAGAGTTCTGGCGATTAACACTTTGAAAAAGACAATTAAAAAATGGAATGCTAACTTTACACCCAACTTTAAAATAGTTCTGAATAGCTCATCTGAAGCATTTTGACGAGTACTAGAGTTTCTAATAAAAGAAAATTTTTTTTTGATTTTTTTCAAAAAACAAAAAAAAAGAAAAGTTTAATTTAAAGTCAGAATAGTTCTGCTCATTTGATTCCTTTCAAAAAGTTCTAGAGTTCCTGATAAGTAAAAAACTGCAAAACCTTAGAATTGTTTTAAAAAATCATCATCAAAACGCAAAAGACATTCACGGCAGACCTTCGAAGTCGAATATCTTCTTAAAACTCCCATCAAAACGCCTGCAACTCTACCACTAACTAGTGGCAATCCGGCCACTAGTTAAAAAGATATTCGAAAATGCAACGGATGAAATTCAACTAAGCCCCGTTTCACACGTATCCGAGACTGGAATACTGACGCCGGGTATTCGATCGCGAAGTGTATGGATTAATATGGGAGCATTTACACGTTTGTCCGCTAGCCGAATTGTGAAAACAAAGAAAATCGATCGGATACCCGGCATCGGTAGTCCGGTGCCGGATACCTACGTGTGAAACGATCCTAAATCTTTCTGTCCGTAAACGGCACGGTTATGTCTATATCGACCTTAAGGACGTTCTCGTGAAAATCACGTTTCTACAGATTTCCTTCAAATTTGGTGTACAGCTTAATGGCAGCACTATCCATAACATGTTTAATTTTTAGAAGTCCCAGCCTCACCGAATTAGAGATATAGAGCTTCAAAGTTTCATTATTTAACACGTAACCCCTATACTAAGGCTTCACAAAAGTAACGTTTTCATTGATTGTAGACGGAATTTTCTACAGATTTCGTCAAAAAACGAGTATGTGGCGCACATTAATATTACAAATATTTTAACAAAGATTAAGGAAGCCTAGCCTCACCGTTACTGAGTAATTTTAATCCAAAGTCTACAATTTCTCGCTCGCATATGACGCGAGTCAACACGACGGCGGCGGCGACGGCAACACTGCGCATGCTCTCTCCGACGTAAGCTAGTGTCGCGTATACAGATAGAGCGTCGCTATGTGTGCGCGTACAACCATAGCAAAAAGTTCCCCTCTCCAGAGAGGCATTGCGTACAGCAGTCTTTCTCGCCCGGCGCGCGGAACTTTTGAGAGGGACTATCACAAGAGAACGTCCTTAAATCGGAGATATATTCACGGAGGGAGTTCGTTATACAAGTAATATTGATATAAATCTCGCAGTATTGATATATACGCGTATAATCGATTAAAGATGCAACGATAAGATTATCGTAAACAATATCAACGAGTAAAACGCATAATTTAATGCATCGATTAACAAATTCTTTTCTTCGTCAGTGAAAAATTAACCAGAGATATATGTTTTTTGAGATATATATTTAATAATTGTGAACAGGATTAGATAGAAATCTCTTGAAAAGGACACAAAACCAGTGTCGAAACGTTGAGTTAAGAATCTTCGATAATAAAGTCAGTTTGGTCAAAAAATATATATCTCTGGTTAATTTTTCACTGACGAAGAAAAAAATTTGTTAATTTATTACACACCACTGACCTCAAGAATGGTGTTTTGGAGGAAGTATGGATTTTGCATTATGATTACGGGACACTGTATTGCGACTCTTAAGAATTTGACAAAGTTGCTACAACTGCAAGAACTTTACATATGGCAGAAATAATTGTGAACAGGATTAGATAGAAATCCCTTGAAAAGGACACAAAACCAGTGTCGAAACGTTGAGTTAAGAATCTTCGATAATAAAGTCAGTTTGGTCAAAAAATATATATCTCTGGTTAATGCATCGAGTACAGACATTCATATGGTGGCGTATTAAAAAGTTGAAGAAAGTTACGTGCAACGTCCGTAACTTTCTTTCATTTAAAAAAAAAATGTATAATTTTATGAAATAATGAGAAATTCTTTTTCTATACGGCTAATTCACTGCAAATCCAAGTGTGTTATTTTAACTAAAGCTCTTCTTACACATTTCTTGTCGTTTTGAATGATGCCATTTAACACGGTTGAACATATTAATACGATTAAACGTGTTGATTTAACACGCGACAAAACATGTAAAACGAGCTTCAGTCAAATGTGTCATTTTTAAAGTGTGTAGAAATAACACACTTGGATGATAAAACGGCTTGCAATTACAATTAATTACAAAGTATTCTATACATATAATCATTAGTCTATATACTCTATATAAATCAAAAATGGTATACTATAGTATTACTATAGTTGTCTCTACACTATTAAATATTAAAAGATAAAATTTAAACCAATACCTTGAGTTAAATAACATTTTGTTCTTTTTAATTACCATGTGTGTCGAAATTTATTATTTTAACACAAAGAATGTTATTTTAACTCCATTGATTAGTCAAATTAATAATTAAATTAACATTATTTTAGTTAAATTAACGACATATTGAGTAGCAGTAGCGACTTATAAGAATGGTTCAAAATAGCTTAAATTGAATATGTAATTTGACACTACAAATTTAACAGTGTATATGCGACAAAGCTTATACAGTGTTTTCGAACGAAATGACTGTATATTACTTTCGATAGTGTTCTAGGACAAATCTCATACTGTTGTAATTTTTAATTCAATGTGGGTGAATCTTTCTGATATACTGTTTACAGATAAATTTTTTTCTTTTTTCCCTCCTGCCGGTCGATCTTACCGGGATAATCGTTACAAGTGAATCATGCAGATTCACCTTTACGTATGACGAGTGAGGCGTATCATCAGCGCCCGCTCGGCGAACGGGTGGAGATGGTCTTACTTCGCGTGGCCATAATACTAGAAGCGAGTTCACGCCGGCGAAACTGGAAACGATCAGTCAGATTACGTGATCGGAGGCACTGTTGGCCGTGTACCGGACCCGCGGCCGACCGACCGGTCGCTCGCCGATCTGCGTTAAGTACGCGATCGCGTATGCACGTACTCGTTCTCTCGGTCGGACCTACTACCGGTAATCACGCTGGCCACGGCGGCCTCGCTCCCGTCCAAGTTGCGAACAGTGGCAAGACTACTACTTTTTGTAAATCGTGGCAAAAAGGAGCGCGAAAAAAGTGGCGAATCCGTGTTAGAATCCGAAGATTCAAGTGTCCTGAAAACTACGCTGGTGCGAGCACTGTCGTATTGTATCGGTCATCGGAGGAGTCAGGCTGTCTTAGGCCCTTGATTCTCTGCACGAGTCTCTTTGGGCCTAGGGTCTGAGTCAGTTACTGGTCTGGTGATCCGAATATATAGCCTCTCCCAGTCAAGTCATGCGCCCATCTCCCAGTGGCCTCACTGGACCGCTGCAATGGGGCTGTTCCGATTTAGTACGGCTCGGTCGCAAGATCTGATGTCGGCTGGCCAGCGCGCCTTGCAGTAACCAAGTGGCGTCAATGGCAATCTGACTGCGCCTCTAAGAGCCTGTAGTGATACGGGCCCAAGTACTGCTGGTGAGTTGTGGAGGAACGGTTATCTGAGAAGCTCTCGGCTGTCAGTCCGTTTGCTTCCCAACACGCAGTAAATATGAAGAAGTCAAGAATGAATCTTCACGCCCGGGTTCTCGGATGGTCCGGACACTGCACGCACGATGCGAGATTGATGACTCGGTTAGTGCGGAGACACCCAGTGACTGCGTAGCTGTCTCCTCGAGAGTAGGCGCTAGTTATCGGGTATAGAAACGATTACGCCTCTTGACGCACGAGACTCATGCCACGAGTAGCCGTGGCCCCCAATAGCCTTCTTCTTCTTCTTCTTCTTCTTCTTTGAAAATTTTATGGCACCTAATCCTCCTCAGGATCACATAACGGCCAAGAACAAGTCAAAAATAATAAATACAGACTCGAAAGATTCAATCCAAACTCGGCGCTGATTGCATCAGCAATCTTCAAAAATTATTCAGGACAAAACACGTCCAAACATGTCCACGGTCTCGACGAGACTTGCCCCCAGTAGCCGTGTTAAATTAAAATCGAAATAAATAGTAATAAGTTATTTCGTGAATGGATATCCATCTGTGTCAAACGCAGTTCACGGGCACTGCGTTTCAAGCATGCCCTGCGCCGGGGATCGACTCGCAACGGTGGCGGGAATCACGTCCGCTTCTCCCACGTTGCAAGGCCGGCCAACTTCGACTCCCCAGCTAAAGTAAAAGATAATCGCATGCTTTAATGGGCTTGTCCTTTCTGCCACGATTCACAAAAGGTAATATATAAGGTAACAAATAACGTTCATATGATAATTTTAAATGCCATAATCACACTAATCTACTGAGCCAGTTAAAATAAATATTAACTCATTACGCGTTGTTAATCCATTTGTCGTAATATTCTCTTTCTTTGAAAATGTTCAGATACTGTCTGTTCCTTTTCCGGGTAATCTCAGTAGAGACACATCCTGAACTTCTTCAAGCTTTTCATATATTATACATATTTGCCTTTCCGCTGAATCTCGATCAGTCGAACTCAAGATATTAAGATTCACTAATGATTCGATAATATTCCAACGTTCAGATAAAGAAATTATTAGATTAATGCGTGTACAAATGGCAACAACTGGCTTCTTTTATGTACATTTTACATTAGTGATATATATTAGCGATATTTAGACCCTGGTAAAAATATGTGCACGGAAAGAACGGTTTTGCTGAAGTATCTAAAAATTTAACTAGATATACAGATCTGAAAATAATTTTGTTACACCATTAAAATAATTATAGTAAGTCGCTGAAATATAATGATTCTGTAAAAAAATTTTGACATTTTAGCAATTAGTTTAAGTTCTACATAATTATTTTGATGGACCAACAAAATTGTTTTCAGATCTGTATCTAGCTAAATTTTTAGATACTTCAGCAAAACCGTTCTTTCCGTGTACCACATATATACGGTTTTTTAAATAAAAATATGAATTATATCGATTTCTTCCTTGCTATACAGCATCGAGAATGCAGCAGCACAGTGCTGCTTATTAACCCTAGGTATGCACAGTGAAGTCTCCAAGACCCCAGCCCAGCTTCCTTTTTTCGCGTTCCTAGACTTTTGTCCCATATATTCCCATTCTTTTCTTTTTACTCGTATATTTCGAAACTCTTTAATTCTATCGACTTTTATACATTATGGGCCTATTCGTTGATCGATTCTCGATCGATTGGAAAAAAATAAATAAATAAACTGAAATTCATTTTTGCTGAAGTTACGATGACAAATATGGATGGGGTCTCCGAGACCCTACAGTGTATAAGTGTATAGACAAAATAAGACTGTGTATACCTGGGGTTAAAAAAGATAACATGCAATTTATTCACGCTCATGTACAAAGTAACGTCGACCACGCAGAAATTATTGATAATGATTGTACGGGTACAAAATTCGGTTTTGTGAAGCGCAAACGAAAGCCAAAGACTTGCAGAGTTTCTTATTCACGCATCATGGAAATGCACGCCCTTAATCTACACATACGGAAAGAACGGTTTTGCTGAAGTATCTCAAAATTTAACTAGATACAGTCTGAAAATAATTTTGTTGCACCATTAAAATAATTATAGTAGGTCGCTGAAGTATGATGATAATGCTGTAAAAAATTTTGATATTTTAGTAATCAGTTTGATTGTTTTACATAATTATTTTGATGATGCAACAAAATTATTTTCAGATCTGTATCTAGCTAAATTTTTAGATACTTCAGCAAAACCGTTCTTTCCGTGCACCATTCTTTTGTACACCCTTTACAAATATAGAAAGAGGATATCGAAAAATAAAAATGCGTTAAGGGGTAACACCACTGTAGCGGCCCGGAAATTTTGACAATTTTTTATGGGAATATAGTGAATGGAATACAAAATCTGTTTAAAGGCCTTTATTGTACATACTTTAAAGTGTGTTTACAATTTTTTTCAATTTTTGTTTTTACAAAATGGCGGCGCCAGAGCTCAGCAAAGGAAGCCTCTAGTGTTCTGCGGCCGGAAAGATTTCTCCTCCAATTTTTGACGTGGAACAAAAAACCAAAAATTTTTTAGTTTTATATAAGATTAGCTCGAGAAAAACGTACGGAAATTAAAAAATATCATTTTTTGTAAAAATGGTGCACGTTTGAACAAAACGTTTCATTTTTAAAAACGTTTCATTTTTGTTCAAACGTGCACCATTTTTACAAAAAATGATATTTTTTAATTTCCGTACGTCTTTCTCGAGCTAATCTTATATAAAACTAAAAAATTTTTGGTTTTTTGTTCCAGGTCAAAAATTGGAGGAGAAATCTTTCCGGCCGCAGAACACTAGAGGCTTCCTTTGCTGAGCTCTGGCGCCGCCATTTTGTAAAAACAAAAATTGAAAAAAATTGTGAACACACTTTAAAGTATGTACAATGTAATGTATGTAATGTATGTATGTACAATAAAGGCCTTTAAACAGATTTTGTATTCCATTCACTATATTCCCATAAAAAATTGTCAAAATTTCCGGGCCGCTACAGTGGTGTTACCCCTTAACGCATTTTTATTTTTCGATATCCTCTTTCTATATTTGTAAAGGGTGTACAAAAGAATGGTGTACGGAAAGAACGGTTTTGCTGAAGTATCTAAAAATTTAGCTAGATACAGATCTGAAAATAATTTTGTTGCATCATCAAAATAATTATGTAAAACAATCAAACTGATTACTAAAATATCAAAATTTTCTCAGCATTATCATCATACTTCAGCGACCTACTATAATTATTTTAATGGTGCAACAAAATTATTTTCATTACAATGTTAAATTTACGTAAAAATCCATGTACACACGGGGGATCTCGAGATTTTTAGAGTCTCTTTTTCTCTCTCTCTCTCTCTCTCTCTCTCTCTCTCTCTCTCTCTCTCTCTCTCTCTCTCTCTGCGGTAATGAAAGTTCACGTTTTCACGCCAAATCGCGTGTTACGATATCGTATTAAAACTTATAATAAACGACCGTTTCGGCCAAACAGATTCGGCCGAACTTCAACCGATGATATAATGTGCGCCTTTAAATATCAAAAGAAAAATACATAATTATACTCAATGTATACAAAATAGAATAATAGAAAACAATAGACGTTTAACTTGTACACGTAAGTGAATCTCGCGTATCATTAATGTATATTATAAAAGTGTACTTGGCGCCTTTTTTTTACCTTTTTTGAAAATTACATTTACGTGGTATCATTAACAAAACGATATGTTCACAAGCTCGAACTATTCAGTATATCCGCTGTAATCTACTTTTCATTAAAAAGTACTCTTTCGTGAACTATTCATCATATACTGTAGGTACCAATAAATTCTAGATTTAGTAAAAACACAAGATAAATGCTATCAATGATCAAAACTCATTTAACCGATAAGCTTAAGGTGATGCTGGAGCCGTCTGTTTTACCGGCATTTTTTTGTCGAAACGTAGCGTCGTTAATATTTGACAGAATTAAAAATCCTTCTCCAGAATTGCAGTACATACATTAATGATTCAGGGGAACTCCGATTTTATATAGAAAACGAGAAAAAATTACGAAAGTACAGATTTCCTTATCTACTTTTATCCCAATATGGCGTCTCGAGTTGCGGCGAGCTGTCAGCTCGTCACAAGATGTATTTCATATAAGAGATATACCATTGGTACGAACGCGAAAACAAGTTCCCCTAAATTGTACAACAATAAAAACATCGATAAACCCCCCAAATCAAGATTTGGAAGCGTAATATAAAAGTATAATTTCGATGTGTATCGTGCGTATGTGTGCGTGCAATGTAGCGTGCTATCCTTGTCTATATCTTTGTCTATATAAGGACAGATATAGTCGGTGAGCACTTCTTTATCGACGCTGATCGAGTTCGCCTGCGGCTCCAGCATCGAATTAATTATATGGATTTAATTTTAATTGTCATATACAAATTATCTAATTCTCTAATGAAAATTTGAACAACTAATTCTACTTAAAAATGATTAAATGACTAATACAGAATCTAAATTTGTAGAATATAAAGTTTATCTTTATTTTGCATATAATAGAAAAAAGAAAATATCTTATTAATTATTTCGGCTCGTGTGGAGGGAAATTATTTAATTTTCAGATCCAATTAAGGTATAAAGGTACCAATACCCGCACACTTAAGAGTAGATAAATGTACCAATGCCTGGGCACGTACCTATGTCTGGATACCTTTAAAAAAATATAAATTTATGGAAATAAACGTTTGGATACCATAACTAAAGTTTCAAACTACAAGAAAAAATATTTTTATCTTTGATTTTAATTCGCGTTATATTTATAAATAATAAAGGTGTCCAGATATAGGTACATATCCGGGTATTGGTACTTTTAACTTAATTTCTAATTGAGCAAGACATAATATATTAACTTCTTAAAGGCTAGTTAAGAAGATATTCGACTTCGAGGATGCAACGCGTGAAATTCGACTAAGTCTGCATAAAAAATTTTTTTGAAAGTTCTAGACGTTCTGATAAAAGTTCCGTTTTTTAGTAGAATTCTAAGAATTCTGAAAGAAATTTCTATGATCGAAAACGATCCGGTCTAGTTAAGAAGATATTCGACTTCGAAGGTCTGCCGTGAACGTCATTTGCGTAAGTTTTGATGATAATTTTTTAAAACAATTCTAAGGTTTTGGAAATTTTTACTTATCAGGAACTCTAGAACTTTTCGAAAGGAATCAAATGAGCTACTTAGAACTATTCTGGCTTAAAATCAGACTTTTTTATTTTTTTTTGTTTTTTGAAAAAAATCAAAAATTTTTTTCTTTTATCGAGAACTCTAGTCGTCAAAATTCTTCAGATGATCTCTTCAGAACTATTCGGTCTTAAAGTTGGGTGTGAAGTTAGCACTCCATTTTTTAATTGCCTTTTTCATAGTGTTAATCGCCGGAACTCTTTTTATAAACATAAATATACTCCTATACTCTTCGAAAAAAAGCTGGAACTCTAATCAGAACTATCGAATTTTAAAGTAGGGGTGCCAACTTCACACACCCAAATTAGCAGCACAAATTTTTTCAAACAGAAATGCATTAACAGTACAGTGGAGAAAATGATTTATTAGTTTCCAAACAATAGAAAGAGACCGCCAATATGCTTAAGCTATTTAACGATTGGTTCGATATATTTAATAGCAACCAAAAATATGAATATCATAATATGCTCACATGCATGTGAGATTAATTTAGAACAACAAAATAAAATTCTTCATGATATGAGCTTGTTCATTGAAGAAATGCGAATTGGACATAGATCCACATTATTGCCATTTCAAAAAAGGATTTTGATGTGTAATAAGTCTTTGACCAAAATGTTTTCGTATATTCAAGAGAAATATTCATCTAAAACATTCCAAGTGGAATATCTTTTAACAAAAAGATTAAATCAAGATGTTCTTAAAAATTTTCATACTTGAGAATGATGGGTGGAGGCTATGACCATCCGACACTTATAAAAGTACAAAACCGATTAAATTGGTATATACTGAGTAAATATTCCGGATATGTGATTTCGCCAGGCGAAAATATTTCAGAAGACAATAATTCCACAATTATTATAGATATCGAGAATATCCGTTGCGATGAATTTGCCAATCCAATATGCTCACATTTCTCTAGACGAAGATGAATTCATGGCCGAAGAAAAAATATGTACAAACATTACTAAAACAGGACAAATTTGCATAAATGAAACAGAGGAAGAAGAAACAAAAATAAATCATGATTTGATAGAAGAAGAAAGAAACAGTGAAGATAATAAAAAATTTTAAATGTCTTTATTTTTATGTCTTTCTTTTTATTTTTATGTATTTTTCTTTTTATTTTTAGAGTTTTGATATTATTTTTTTATTTACGTAGATTTATCTTTTCCGACGATTTATCTTTTCAGCGTTAAATTTAAGTAGTTATAAATCTACTTTCCAAGAGTTGAAGCTGTTACAAGATTTCGAAAAACCACAAGTCGTGAAATAATAGACAAAAATGCACATACATACATTGCTGGTTATGTTGCACACCGATTCTGGAATAATTTTAACGATTTAGGTATTCTCACAGAAACACTTCCCAATATATCTCATGAATGGCTTTCCTTCTTTTTCAAAGGAAATTGCATGTACCCTTCTGAACCCTTCCAAAGAGCAGCAGAAATTATGAATGAAGAATTTGAACAATTTTATGGAGACTTTTTCAATAGAGAAACCAAAATATTTGATAAATTAACAAAAAATCTTGACATCGATTACAGCTTGGCAGCGCCTGGGCATGCATCGATTGTCGACTAAGGGATCTTCTTCCACTCTTCCTCGAGTTGGGCAAACTTTTCGATCGTATTTGTGGCTCGCTTGTTGGCCAAACACCTCTCCAGCTCTTCCCACAATAATTCGATAATATTTAGATCGGGCGATTGGTTTGGCCACTCCATGAGAATCATTCGACGGCGTCGGAACCAGTCACGCGCGATGCTTTGGATCATTGTCCTGCTGATAAAGCTGCGATAGATAAAGCCGCGACCGAATGCTTACTCCAAACGACGAGAAGATTGAAGACAAAAAGATCATTGTTAGAGAGAAAGTAAGAAAAGGCATCTAAGATATTACAAATTTTTTAAAAAATATTAGAAAATTTTTATTTAATAAAAAGATTATCTAAACACTTTAACACAGTACTGATAGACTATGTAAGTACCCAAAACAATGTAGCAATGTATGATTAGCAATAATATAAAATATTGCTGAGATATGATTCAGACGACTTCAACACATTTGGCAAATTACTTCTAATTGGAATAAAAAAAGGTTACAAATGTGTGTGGCTTAACATTTTTTGTTTCCAAAAAAATTTAAGAGTTTGAGTTGAAACAAGGTTATAGTATATTTAAAAAATTTAACATATTTTAAAAACTTAATTGTGAAGGAAAAAGTCTGTCCAAAAAATGGAGTTGTTTTAAATTGTTGTATTAAGATAACGTATCTAAAATTTAAAAATAAATGTCCTACAAATTATAAAAAAAAACCTTTAAATTTAATTAAAATAAGATACTAGAATAGAATTAAAAAATAAGCAAGAACTGATAAAATAATATACCATATTTAGGTTTATTTGATGTTCTTGTGTTTATATCTTAAAGATTGAGTTTATAAACGGTGAATTTTAATTTAAAAAAAATAAATTAATTATTTTTAAAATGCCAAAATTAAAGAAAAAAAGTGAGCTAATGAAAAAACAGGAAAATAGAAATTTGATGCGTGAATTACGATCTGATCATGAATATAAAGAAACTAAACAAAAAAAGAACGCAAAAAAAACATGAAACGTAAACATGATTGTTTTTCGAATGGTGAAGACGAGATAGAATATGTTATTAATGAAAAAAAAACCAAAAGAAAGTGAGATTAATGATATTCAGAAAGATGATTTTATAACTAAGATTGCAAAGAAGACCAAACAAGATATACATAGAGAAAACCCGGGAAAAAATGATTAGATATAATCATATATAATTATATCTGGTATATATATAATTATATATAATTATATATGTTTTTATATGGGGTCATATCTAATTATACATGGCCACATGTGCAATCAGTGGTCCCATATACAACCAGATATAGCACCATATCTACTTGTATATAAATGTATATAATTTTATGTGAAGCCAGATATAATGATATGTGAGTAGTGCACTCTACATATAATTAGATATAGTATTATATACAACTATATATGCAGTCATATATTGCCAGATATATTAATATGACTAATCTGGCGCTATATACAACCAGATATAGCACCATATCTAATCGTATATAAATGTATGTGAAGCCAGATATGTTGATATGTGAGTACTGCACCCGACATATAACTAGATATAGTATTATATACAACTATATATGCAGTCATATATAGCCGGATATATTAATATGACTAATCTTGTCCTATGTACAACCAGATATAGCACCATATCTAATCGTATATAAATGTATGTGAAGCCAGATAAAATGATATATGAGTAGTGCACCCTACATATAACTAGATATAGCATTATATACAACTATATATGCAGTCATATATAGCCAGATATATTAATGTGACTAATTTGGCGCTATATACAACCAGATATAGCACCATATCTAATCGTATATAAATGTATGTGAAGCCAGATATAATGATATATAATGATATATGAGTAGTGCACCCTACATATAACTAGATATAGCATTATATACAACTATATATGAAGTCATATATAGCCAGATATATTAATGTGACTAATCTTGTCCTATGTACAACCAGATATAGCACTATATCTGTATAGATATAGATTCGCAAGTCATCATATATGCTGCAGATATTTAATCCTAAATTTAAAAATTTATTTGAATCGTTTTTATATATATTATAGATATTAAATTCAAAAATTCGTTACATAATATTATATAATTCAGTATTATAAAATAATATTGCAGGTCATGTGTGCGTATGGAACTTGCCCGGGAAAAAAAAATTATATATAATTATATATAAATATATATGATTATATATAATGCAATTATATATGAATTTTGTCTCTATATGATTATATACAATTATATATAATCATATATAATCATATATGACCATATATAGTCAATATATATTGGAAAAGAACTGTTAACTTCGATAATAAAGCATTGATAAATTAAGATGTATATTTTTTCAAAGGCTATAGAATTAAAAGTAAAATAATTTATTCCATGTATTACAACTTGGCACTGCTTGACATGAGACAGTGCCGTGTCTCTTGATACCGTTTTTATACCACTGTCCGTCAAATTTTAAATACGAGAAACGAATCCTATCGAATATATATATTATATAAAAAGTTTCACATACATTTTGACATGATTATATATAAGTTCATATAATTTATATATAAAGTATATATATAAGAATTAAGCATTTATCCATGTAGATTATATATGATTATATATAACCATATATAAACTTAAATTCGGATTATCCGATAGATGGCATCCGATAGGATTTATTTCTCGTATTTAAAATTTGACAAACAATGGTATAAGAATGATATCAAGAGACACGGCAATATCTCACGCCAAGCAGCGCCAAGTTATATGTAAATCATTTCACTTTTGATTCTAGCTTTTGAAAAAATATACACTAAATTTATCAATGCTTTATTCCTTAATCGAAGTTAACAAAATTCTTTTTTAATATATATAAAATATTTATTATGTTAGATATAATCACATCTGATTATATATAAAATCGACATTAGATATAATTAGATATAAAAAATGGCCCCATATAATTGTATATAATTACATATAACCACATACAATTATATATAACCATATATGGTTATATAATTATATGTGGTTATATATAATTATATACAATTATATACAATTATATCGGGCCATTTTTTATATCTAATTATATCTAATGTCGATTTTATATAATCATATGTGATTATATCTAATCATTTTTTCTCGGGAAGAAAAAAAAAGAAGTTGAACGAATTAAAAAAAAACCGTCAGGATCCTTTGTACACTAAACAAGAAAAGGCAAAGAACCTACAAAGAATAAGGAATGCGAAAGTATCATTTAAACAGAAAACTAGAAAATAAAAAAAATTTACAAAGAATAATAGAAATAAGAAAAATAACGTCATATAAGGAACTAGAAAGACAAAATAATAGATGACGAATAATGCAAAAAGTCAAGATAATGCAGAAACGTCCTATGTATAAAGAAAATGAAAAAGTCAGGAATCTTCAAAGAATAATACAAACACGTCAGAATAGAGCGTATAATGAAGCAGAGAAAAAAAAGTATATTTAAAGAATAAAAACCATTCGAGAAGAACTGTTATACAGAGATTCGGAGAGAGAAAAATGTAAAAAGAATGAAAATCACAAGAAAAAATACAAGTTATGGATTAAATGAACAAATCAAGAACAGAGATAGGATTAGTATTTTGCGTACGTTTATGAAAATTTCAATTACAGCGATAAAAAAAGCGAAAATGAACGTAAGAAATTATTAAGACTCGACGATTTTTTTAGATATCGAGAAAACTACAACAATTCTGTTCAGAACAAAATAAATAATGGCAGCAAAAGGTACTGAATATTATCAAAATGTTAAAAACGAAAAAAGAGAATTTGAATCGCCAGTGAATAATTAACAATTAGCAAAGGTATTATGATCGACTCAACTGGCCAAATTTTATTGATCACAAAACGCTACGTTTCGATCGCAGATTTCGGTCCTTTTCAAGCGTATAGAAACAAATCACAAATATTAATCAGTCAGACATAATGCCCAAACTACGCCGAATCTAAAAACTAAACATCAAAAATTGAAGCACGCAACAATAAATATAAATCCATAAATAATTATATAAATCAGAAGCTTACATATTTGTGCGTTAAAATCACAGAGGTAAAATACATGTTGAACGGCATTTTCGTTAGTCGTTTATGTCGAAGGACATGTCGGAGCCGTGCGGTGGTAAAATTTAAACTGACAAACCGGACAAGAGAGCAATAAAAACAAACCAGTGTCGTCAATAATAAAAGCTAGGGCGTAGAGAGGGAAACGAGAGAGCGAAGAAGGAGAGGAAATTATGTTTCTTTTATAATATGTTCGTAGAGAGCGTTAAGATTCTCCGTGTCTTTTTGTAAGTTAATGGTGTCGTCAAATTTCTTAATAAAAAACATCTCCGCTAATTCCCTCTTTTTAATCTGTCTCTTTTTATGTATTATTTCTGGCTTTCCCCAATCAAAATCATGCCCAAAGGATGTTCGATGGTCACTCACTACAGAATGCTTACTAGCCTGTTTCCTGATATCGCTCTGGTGTTCTTTGAGACGTGTGCACAAATGTCATTTTGTCTGCCCAATATACGTAGCTGCATTGCAATCTTTACAATTGATCTTGTATACTATTTCTGTTTGTTTTAGATCATCGATTCTATCTTTACCTTGTTTAATTAAGCAGTCAAGTTTTTTAGGGACTGTAAACAGTGTAGTGATATGGAACTTTCTCAACTTGCGACAAATTGTTGAGAATAGGTCCATTGGTAATCTTGTTACTCTCTGCCTTAGTTACACATTTTTTATTTATCACGAGTTGGTACGATTGCTTTTACTTTCTTTTTCCCGCGCGCGCCTGTCGGTCGTCGCCCTGTTCCTTACGCATGTAAGAGTTCGCTGTACCGTTCGCTCTGTTACATTATATAATACTTCGAACACAATAAGACTATTATTAATTGCGACTCCCTCACTCCTAAGTTGTCACACGAAGGTAAGCATTCTTCAGGTTATGGGCCCAGGATGCTTTAAATACGCGACAAGTTAAGTCGAAACATGTGACTGAGTGAGGTTAAGTTCTCGAATGATCTTTGACAAAGGAAAATTGTAAACTCGTGGTGAATACATCTCTTGATGATGACGACCGCAGAGCACACAGCCACGCGTACATCGGTGACCGTTGGAGGAAGCCTGCCACCGATTGACAAGCTCGATGGGGTTGCTACTTACAATAACTGGAAATTCGCAATGAGAATGTATCTGATACATGAAGGTTTGTGGAATTGTATTGTAGGAAGCAATGTAGATCCCGATCAAGATCAGCGTGCACTTGCCAAGATCTGTTTGAGCATTAAGCCTACTTCGTATGCTCATGTACGTACAGCGACCACTGCTAAAGAAGCGTGGAAAAATCTTCAAACGATATATGAAGACAAAGGTTTAAATAGACGTCTCGGATTGCTAACGTCTATGTTTAATTTAAGGTTAGAGGATTATCCGTCTACGGAACAGTATGTTACAGAAGCGATGTCCTTGGCTCAAAAATTAGCCGATATAGAGAAGCCTGTCGATGACGAGTTTCTAGCCATAGTTTTACTGCATGGACTTCCATCCACGCCTAAATTTGAATCCATGAAGTCAGGACTACAAGCTACTCATGATGTACTAAGTTCGGAAGTAGTAAAGACGCGTTTGCTTCAAGATGCTGCAGGGAGAGCAGATGAAAGGAAGGAGGAATCCGTATTGGCAGTAGGTCATAAGGGACATGCACGATCTTCAAAGAATGAACGGAAGTTAATATGCTACGGTTGTAATAAAGAAGGTCACATTAAGCCAAAATGTCCAAATCTCAAGAAGACAAAAGGGCATAAGGACAAGAAGACCAAAGAAGAGCCATCGAAACCAGAAGAAAAAGAAAAGGAAAAGAATGCGTTATTGCTCACCGCGACGACGGCTCTACTGGCAAAGAACTTCAAAACAGAAGATTGGTACATAGATAGTGGAGCGACAGCCCACATGACTCATCGGGAAGATTGGTTAAGAGACTCAACGAGAAATGAGACGATGGAAATCTCTGTTGCGGACAATTCAATTTGTGAAAGCAAGAAGACTGGACAAGTAGAAGTCAAACTATCAAATGGAAGAACTCGGATCATAACTAACGTGATGCATGTACCACAACTTTTTGCGAACTTACTGTCTGTCAGTAAGATGACTGAAAAAGGTCTAACGGTTGTGTTTGATTCTAAGAGTTGCAAAGTATATGATACTGCAGAGTGCAATATAAAAGGAAAGATCCAAGTGACTGCTACCAAGATTGGCGGACTCTATCAACTGGATCAACAGCAATCAATAGCTCGAGTAGGAGCAACGTTATCTTCCTCAGAGTCAACTGCGTCAACACAAGAGACAGCCATGATGACTTCATCACGTGACTTCGAGTTATGGCATAGGCGACTTGGCCACCTTCACTACAAATACATGGTGATGTTAAAAAATGGTCTTGTATCCGGTATGCATTTTTCAGATCCACAGAAGGAGAGTTGGAATTGCGTAGCCTGTCTGGAGGGGAAGCAATGCCGAAAACCTTTTAAGAAGAATGGGCCGTTTCAAAGAGCTACAAGGAAGCTGGAACTAATCCACACGGATTTGTGTGGGCCCATGAGTGTGGCCACTTTCTCAGGAGCACGTTATCTGTTAACTTTTACAGATGACTATACACGACAGACGTTTGGATATTTACTGAAGACCAAGGACGAGGTGCCCAAAGTATTCAAGGATTTCATGATTTCTGTTGAGAGAGAATCAGGTGAAAATATCATGATTCTAAGGTCAGATGGAGGAACCGAGTTCTGCAATCAGCGCATGGACAATATCTTAAGAGAAAATGGGATCAAGAGATATAAAACCGTAAGGTACACCCCTGAACAGAATTCAATTTCGGAACGTATGAATAGAACACTTATAGAGAAAACAAGGTGTCTATTGCAAGATTCAAAACTGGACAAAAGGTTTTGGGGCGAAGCAGTGACCGCGGCTATTTATCTTCGAAATAGGTGCCCAACACAAGCTCTTCAAGGTATGACGCCCCAAGAAGCTTGGAGTGGCAAGAAGGTTGACATCAGGCATCTCAGGATTTTTGGCTGCAAGGCTTATGTACATGTGCCAAAGGAGTTGCGTACGAAGTTGGATGCAAAATCGAAGGAGCACATTATGTTAGGCTACTGTGAAGATGGTACCTGTTATCGGTTGTACGATCCTGAAACTAAGAAGATAGTCAGGGCGCGAGATGTTGTCTTCTTTGAAGGTATTCCAGAGATAGATAGAACCATTACAAACGACGTTGAAGAGGCTATAGATGCTGAAGCTAAAAACGAAGAAGAGACAAATGACATAACGGTGAAAGAAGTTTTTACTCCACCTGAAGAGCCAGAACTTGACAACGTGGAAGAAGAAGAAGCTAAAGATGCTGATGAAGAAGAAGACGCTGTCGAACCACAGGAAGTCGTCCAGGAACAAAGGAGATATCCTCAAAGGGAGAGACGACCCACAAAATTGTATTCAGGTGAGATGTATCTATACTCATGTGTTGCAGACGAAAACTTCACCCAAGATCCGACGACTAGATCAGAGGCACTAAATGGTTATGACTCAAGTGAATGAAAGCGTGCCATGGATGAAGAGATCGAGTCACTTCGAATCAACGATACCTGGGAGTTGGTAGATCTTCCAGAAGGTAAAAATGTAGTGGAGTGTAAATGGGTCTTCAAGATCAAGAAAGGTAATGATCACACACGAAAGAGATACAAAGCACGATTGGTAGCAAAAGGGTATACGCAGGTTCATGGCGTTGATTATAAAGAGACTTTTGCACCAGTTGTAAGACACTCAACTATTCGCATGCTGATTGCTTTAGCTGCTGAAATGGGTCTCGACATCCATCACGGGGATGTCACTACTGCCTTTTTAAATGGAAAACTTCATGAAGAGATCTATATGCGGCAACCGGAAGGATATATCGTGCAAGGTAAAGAAGATAAGGTTTGTCGTCTTTGGAAGACTATCTACGGACTAAGACAATCGTCTAGAGCATGGAACGAGGTAGATGAAACTATGAAAGATTTAGGTTTCAAAAGGAGTGCACTGGAGCCCTGTGTCTACTACAAGATAGAAAACGGTTTGATCATTATTATTGCTCTCTATGTAGATGACTTTTTTTATTTTTTCAATAATAAAGAAGAGTTGAAGAAGGTGAAGGATGTATTGAGCACAAAATACAAAATGAAGGACCTTGGAGAGGCAAAGGAGTGCCTCGGAATAAGGATCACCAGAGATCGCAAGGCTGGAACTATCAAGCTTGATCAGGAAGAGTTTGTTGAACAAATATTACAGAAGTTCAACATGACCGAATGTAAATCGGTTGGAACACCTTTGGAGCCAAAAAAGAAATTAATGAAGCCACAAGACGAAGAACAAATAAAGAGTCCCTCGGTACCATATCAGAATCTGGTTGGTTCTTTAATGTATCTGGCAACATGCACAAGGCCAGATATTGCACACGCTGCTAGCGTGCTCAGCCAATTCAATACGTGTTACACGGAGGAGCACTGGCAAGCTGCAAAGAGGGTATTACGGTATTTGAGAGGTACGAGCAAAATGTGTCTCACATATGGTAAATCGGAAGCAGTCTCTGCCTACGTTGATGCGGATTGGGCCGGAGATGAAGGTGATCGTAGATCCTATACAGGGTATGTCTTCATGCTTGGAGGTGCAGCGATCAACTGGGAGTCCAAGAAGCAACCGACCGTGGCCTTGTCGACGACTGAGGCCGAGTATATGGCTTTGGCGGAAGCGGCGAAAGAAGCGGTACACAGAAGAAACATTCTCTTTGAACTGTTTGATAGACAATTGACTGTTAAGATATATAGTGATAACCAAAGTGCTATAAAACTCGTACTAAATCCGGTTTTTCAAAGTAGAACAAAACACATAGGTGTTAGACATCATTTTGTTCGGGAAGTATATGAACAAAAAATTATAGATTTAGAGCATAAGTCAACTGATAATATGTGGGCTGATGTTTTAACTAAAGGTCTTTGCAAACCGAAACATATAGATTGTATAAGCGGGATGGGTTTGCATTAATTTTTCTTTTATTATTACTTTTAACAATGAGGAGTAACTCGATTAAGGGAGAGTGTTGAGAATAGGTCCATTGGTAATCTTGTTACTCTCTGCCTTAGTTACACATTTTTTATTTATCACGAGTTGGTACGATTGCTTTTACTTTCTTTTTCCCGCGCGCGCCTGTCGGTCGTCGCCCTGTTCCTTACGCATGTAAGAGTTCGCTGTACCGTTCGCTCTGTTACATTATATAATACTTCGAACACAATAAGACTATTATTAATTGCGACTCCCTCACTCCTAAGTTGTCACACGAAGGTAAGCATTCTTCACAAATGTTATCGCCTAAACCTTTGATATATGGTAACGGTATGCAGTTCTTCAAATCGAAAAATACATTATTGTCCGTGGGAGTGTTATGTGTAGTATTGCGTATTTTGAGAAGGTTTAAACGTTTAGCAATATGTTTATTAATAATTGGTTTTGGAAAACTATTGTTATTCAAAATTTCTTTGATTATTTTAATGTTACAGTCATGGAATCTTTCGTCTGAAAGTAAAATAGCGCGATCCACTAAGCTTGTAATAATGTTTAACTTGTATTTTAAGGGATGGTTAGAGTGAAACACCAGAGCGATATCAGGAAACAGGCTAGTAAGCATTCTGTAGTGAGTTAGCATCGAACATCCTTTGGGCATGATTTTGATTGGGGAAAGCCAGAAATAATACATAAAGAGAGACAAATTAGAAAGAGGGAATTAGCGGAGATGTTTTTTATTAAGAAATTTGACGACACCATTAACTTACAAAAAGACACGGAGAATCTTAACGCTCTCTACGAACATATTATAAAAGACACATAATTTCCTCCCCTTCTTCGCTGTTTCCCTCTCTACGCCCTAGCTTTTATTATTGACGACACTGGTTTGTTTTTATTGTTTGTCCGGTTTGTCAGTTTAAATTTTACCACCGCACGGCTCTGACATGTCCTTCGACATAAACGACTAACGAAAATTCCGTTCAACATGTATTTTACCTCTGTAATTTTAACGCACAAATATGTAAGCTTCTGATTTATATAATTATTTATGGATTTATATTTATTGTTGCGTGTCTCAATTTTTGATGTTTAGTTTTTAGATTCGGCGTAGTTTGGGCTTTATGTCTGACTGATTAATATTTGTGAGTTGTTTCTATACGCTTGAAAAGGATTGAAATCTGCGGTCGAAACGTAGCGTTTTGTGATCAATAAAATTTGGCCAGTTAGGTCGACCATATAATACCTTTGCTAATTATCAGAATGTATTAATAATGAATTTTCTGAAAAACAGACAACAAGGACCAGATATAGTATGTGTTTGTTGTAAAAATCTGTTTTTTTACGGTAAAACCTTTTAATATTACAAAAATAATAAAAAAAAGTGACAAAGATGGCTATTAATGATTTTATTAACAAAATTGTTAACTCATCAGAATACGTCTGCAAGACATGTAAAAAATATATTCTTTCGAGTGACGTTTCAAAAACAGCAGCAAATACAGATTTAAAATTTCCAAATGTGCCAAAAGTTATAACTAGTTTGACAGCACTTGAAGAACGAATGGTATCTCCGTATATTCCGTTTATGCAAATTAAAGCATTGCAACCATATGCTATTAATCCTCAATTATCATTGAAGGAAAGTATTATAGTTAATGTCCCAGTTGAAATTAATGAGATGGTAAATGTTTTACCTAGAACTTTTGATGAAATGTCAACTATTCAAATAAAGCTGAAAAGGCACGTGGAGCATAAGTCTGATTACATGTACGATACTATTAAACCAGCCAAAATTTGTGAGGCTTTGGAGTACTTACAACAAACGCCTTTGTATCGAAAAAACAATATAAACATTAACGAGAATTTTTTTTAAAGTATAACAAAAACTTAACTGCAGAATTAGAATTTATTGTCGATAAGAATGATAACCCTTATGAAAAAGTAGTACTGGTTTTAATACTGGAAAAAGTAATGGTGAAAGTACTGGAGAGATAAGTACTCAAAGTACTACTAAATTTGACCATACTGACTTCGTCAGTACTCCTTCCCAATACTCATCCAATACTCATTCAGTACTCCCTTCAGTACTTCCTCTAGTGTACTCCCTCCAGTACTCCCTCCAGTACTTTCTCCAGTACTCCCCCCAGTACTCCCCCCAGTACTCCCTCCAGTACTCCCCCCAGTACTCCCTCCAGTACTCCCACCAGTACTCCCTCCAGTACTCTTTTAGTACTTATCGAATACGTGGTATACTAACGTGTGGTACAGGCGCAGTACTTGCGCAGTACTATCCAAGTAGAACAAAAAGTCAAGATGATATCAAAATAACGTCATATTGATAGTTTAGTGTGTTAATTTAGTATTTTATTAATTTAGTATTTCCAAGATACGTTACGAAAAAGTAGTACTAGCAATCAGTACTCAGTACTGAGTAATCAGTACTCGTAGTATTGACAGTATTAGTATGTTAATACTCATGAATATTGCAGAATGGTCAGTACTGTGCCTATTAGTTTCTTACAGTACTGGCAGTACTATCATGATAGTACTCCGAATATTAATCTGATAAAGTACTGACCACTTCAATACTTTGAAGTACTAATGAGTATTATTGCTTGTAGTACTGCCAGTACTGTAAGCACTGACAGACACAGTACTGACCATTCTGCAGTATTTATGAGTATTAACATACTAATACTCTCAATACTACGTTTAAGAAAAATGTTTTTTTAGTGTTTAAAAAATGTTTATTTTAACGTTTAAAAAGACATTTTTTAGTGTTTAAAAACGTTTATTTTAACGTTTAAGAAAGTGTTTTTTTTAATGTTAAAAAAACGTTTATTTTAACGTTTAAAAAGACATTTTTTTAATGTTTGAAAATGTTTATTTTAACGTTTGAGAAAATGTTTTTTTATGTTACAAAAACATCTATTTTAACGTGTTCTAAAATGTTTTTTTTTAACGTTTGAAAAACGTTAATTTAAGATTTGAATAAATATTTCTTTCACATTTAAAAAGTTTTTTTTAAATATTTGAAAAACAACATCTTAAAAATTGTTTTTTTATATATTTATATTATTAGTTGTATAAAAATCTTAGTATTCGTATTAAAAGAACATTTTTCAAACGTAAGATGTTTTTCAAACATTTAAACAACCTTTCAAATGTGAAACAATTATTTTTCAAATCTAAAATAAACGTTTTATAAACGTTAAGAAACATTTTTTATTTATAAACTTAATTATGTGCTCATTGATAGGCTTTAAAACAACAAAGTACTTTATTAAAATTGAAAAAATAAATGTTAAAATTTTATTTTTCTCATTATTTTATTTGAATATATTTCTATACAAATATCTATATATTATTTATATATAGATATTTATATATATATATTTTTCTTTTATATGTAATATATTTATCTTTATATATTTGTCACGCGTCACTTTTTACTCTCCGAAATCCCATCTAGATAAACCCGAAAATGTTAACCTTACGTAAATGAACAAGAGCTGGACAGTATATCCCATGTAAAATATCTTTATGGGAGATTTTTTTCCTCATCGTTCTTTTGGTTCTCATTGTTCTCATCACTATTCTCGCAGTTTTCAGAGTTATCATCGTTGTCATCTGAATGAGCCTCGTTATTGTTGCCGGTGTGTCTGTTAATGTTAAATATATCTCTATGTTTATCGTTATTCTCGAAATCAAAGTGTTCAGAGTACTCAAAATGATCAGAATTATTAGAAAATTCAGAATGGTGAGGAAGTTCAGAGTGATGAAAAAGTTAAGAATAATGAGAAAGTTCAGATTCTTTTTGATTATGAAGAAAATCTGGTATTACGGAACTTTGGCTTTTAACGGAAACATGTGGTTGCTGAATATGCGATTGATCGAATTCAATTAAAGAATCTGTTGAATTGAGTTCTTCTACAACTTCAACATTCACTTTCTGCCTTTTAACTTTCTTGGAAAGCTTATGAAACGGTGTTTTTTGGCATGTTCTAAAATAAACTGCAAATAAATTTAAATGTTATGTTTACATAAAATACATAGATTTTAAAATATATACTATCTTTACTCTTTAAAAACATTTATTTTTTCAGATTTTCTACTGCACAATCACTATAACAAATGTGTTAATGGAAAAAAATATAACTAAATTAAAAAAACTAACAGCACAAAATAAACTATAGGAAGGAAGGCTGGCTGATTTTCGAGTTATAAAAAGGTCATTAACTTAAATTTAAAAACAAAATCTCGTTTAATTAAACAAATTTTAAATACAATTAACGTTTTACGTTTCGACTTTATATACTTAGTCTTCTTCAGAAACCTGATACATAAGAAATAATACATAAAAAATAATTAAAAAATAAAAAGAAATAAAATTGCTACAGATAAAAAGGATAGAGAACAAAGCCGCATACTTTGGACTGACTTGCCAGAAATGTAGCTAAGATCTACACTATGACATAGTATAGACCTTAGCCACAATTAATGTATATACGAGTTGTCAAAAATAGAATAAAATAAGTCAAGTAATAAAATTGTTACTATTATCTATACTGTTATTATTATCAAACGATATTATTTATTATTTGACAGTGTAAAATTGTAATGCATATATTAAAATTACATTAGGGCTAGAATATAAACCAGAGCCACAAGAATGAGAGCAATTCCAAGATCTCAAGACGAGAATTAACCAGATCTTACAGGACAGAATTAAGGAGTCTGGATTATTGATTGAAATCAAAGTAAGAAAAGAAAAGAAAAGAAAAGAAAAGAGAGGGAGGCCTCTGCATTTGTCTACGAGATCAATTCTAGGGCTAGAATATAAACCAAAGCCACAAGAATGAGAGCAATTCCAAAAGAAGGAAAACGTACTCGTCTCGTCCGAAGAAACGCAGAAAGAGCGGCCATGACACTGAACGAGAGCGAGGAAGGAGGTGGGGGCGCTTTGAAAGTGGGGATTCACGCGTCGCGCCATCTGAATGAAACGATCGGGCGTTTGCAAAACGCGAAGGAATTCGAGCGCAATATCTGAACACACACATACATATATAATATATGTATCAGCTTTATATACATAGATACGTGACGCGGAAATTTGCCACGAAACGGCATTTATAGAGCAAAACGACAATAGAAAAATAATAAAACATCTCTTATAATGAAATAATTAATATAAAATAATATTTGAAGTAAATATTAAATTAATATTAAATAAATGTTAAGTAAATGTTTCTTTAAATCATTATTGCAAATAAATAATTAATGTAAAATAAATATTACATTACTGTCGAATAAATGTTAAATAAACGTTGTTTCAAATCATTATTGCAAATAAATAATTAATGTAAAATGAATATTAAATTAATGTCGAATAAATGTTAAATAAATGTTTTTTCAAATCATTATGGCAAATAAATAGTTAATGTAAAATAAATATTAAAATAATGTCGAATAAATGTTAAATAAATGTTTTTTTCAATTCATTATTGCAAGTAAATAATTAATGTAAAATAAATATTAACCCTCCCGAGGCCACACCTCTTTTTTTAATACGCCTTGACTACACTGGATGGTCGGCACCCAGATGGATTCAGTCTCATATTTCCAATTTAATTATGTGCACGTAAAAATTCATGAAACATATAACGATGCGCCCCGAAACGCATCATTCCCGGCGAGCATCAGCTGGATACCGCCCGGCCGAACACCCGCCGAGGCGAGACAAGGCACGGTGTGCCCTTTTTGAATTACATTATCTCGCGTATAAGCCCGCGAACGGACTTACCGCGGCAACCGACTCGGAGCGCCGAGCGGTGCCGAAAACGGCCGAAAGCCACCGAACGCAATCGCGGCGTCGGGACGCCGTATTTTCCGAACGCTCCGCCGCTCCATCCCGGCGCTCGCGATTGCCGTCGCGTATACTCCCGCCACACCGACACACCACCGCGGGTGTATATAAACCGACGAATTGTTAGCAACGATTAGATTCCGCCGTGAGCCAGCAAACCGACCAGACCTGTTCTCCGCTGCTCACGGATCCCGCAATCCCAAATTCGAACAACCAGGAGTTAGAGAGGCATCTCGGTCTCTGCCAAGTGACGAATCTAGGCGGTTGACTCGATCTTCCTTCCGAGAACCTGTGACACCGGAGTGAACCAGGGTAAGAGAGCTCTTCTCTTACTCGCCAAGGATCTTGGCCACCCGGTGCCGCCTCCCGCCCGCGTATTCCGAGACGCCAGGATATAAAGAGTCATCTCGATATCTGCTAAGGATCTTAGCCGCTCGATCCCGCGCGTTCCGGCGCCGCGTGCGCTTACCGCCGCCGCTGGCCAAGCCTGCGCTTCCACCCAGACTCTGGTTTACATCCGACTCCAACTATCTGTCTCCAATCCGATAATAGAGAAAAATCTTTAAAAAATATTTGTTTTATTTCAAAAACTCTTGGCGACTTCGACGAAGAATTGTTAAAGAAAGAGTGGTTACAATTACCAGGAGAGTTCAGTGAATCTGAAAAAGAAAATATATTAAAGGGTACCTTTGACAATGTATGGAAAAAAATATTGCAGCGACAATTATCAAATGGTACTTACTGTTATAAATTTCCCGCTTTGACAAATCTTGTAAGCGCTGTTAGATCACTCCCTAATTCCAATGCAGATCCAGAGAGAATGTTTTCCATTTTAACTGATTTAAAATCTAAGAAACGTAACAAACTGTCTGCCATCTCTGTTAATGCTAATTGCGTAATAAAATCAACGTTGAAGGCGAGGGGCGAAACAGCTATCAACTTGAAAGTAACTGAAGAACATTTGTCTCGAATGTCGTCCGATGTATTATATGCAAATTATAAAAAACGAAAAAGTAGTCTTACTTTATATGCTGCAGATGAAGTTGCTGGTCCTTCGTTTTCAACGCACTAAAAATAATGTCCAAAAGAGAAACAAATAACAAAAAATATTTGCAGATGTAAATAAAATCTTATATCCATTATTCAGTTTCGATTTGCAATAACTTTCTTTTTTTTTTTAATTTAACTTTTTATCTTATATTAGGAGAGCTCAGTGAATAGGAAGTATAAACAATTGTTTGTTTAATATATTGTATTATATTGTAATATGTCGTATTGTATTGTATATATTGTATTAATATTATGTTTGAATATATTTGTGTGCAATAATTTGTGTGCGTTACAATTATAAAATTTTCTAATTAAATTTTTTATTAATTAATAACAATTGTTTAAACTTCATGACGGAAGAGACCACCACCTTCTCGCGGTTTCCGTCGAGCAACAACATGTACGTTGTACATGTAATATAAATACGAGATATAAATATCGATCTTAATTTAAAAAAAAGTTATTCTACTTATTAAAAAATTATTACTTCATTTTTATTAAGAAATGTTTTCAAAATTTTTCTTAAAAAATGTTTTTAAAATATATTTAATATGGCATTAAACAAAACGTACACGTTGGCCAAGAGTGGCATTTCATTATTTTTTGTTTTAGGATTTTTATAATTTTATTATATACTGTATATAAAAAATATATTATGTACAAAGAATATGTATATCTAAATATTTTTACTGTTCAAAACAAATTACTTATAATGTGGATTTCGTTAACTCTTTCTTTATTGAACGTATCGTCAGCGCCGCGCTCGAGCGGCACGAAGGAAAGAAAGAGACAGACAGTCATATGTCTGTCTCGATCTATTCGCACGAATCGCACGACGTTGGCCGAAGCCACGAGCGCACACGTACACGGTACGTGGCTTGTGTGCGTCACGGGCCGTCACGTGACTCACGAGAGCCATCCCCACTCCATCCCCTCTACATGCGACCGAATGCTACCAGGCTCAGGAAATGGCAACTCTGCTTACACGAGGCGGTGCTGCAGCTGCAGCATCGCCTCAGGAATATCGTCGATAGAGCGCCGCCCTGTCTGCAAGTGACGATCCGCGTCGACGAGGACGCACGAATGTTGGACCGCATGTAAGTTTACAAATGTAAAATTATATTGTTATATCAAAAATAAAAATAACAGTATTTTTATATATTTATTTATATATATTCATTTATATATATTAATTTATATATTCATTTTTATATATTCATTTTTATATATTTATTTTTATATATTCATTTATATATTCATTTATATATTCATTTATATATTTATTTATTAATAATATGTATTTTTTGCGCAAAGGATTCATCGTATCGGTGTTAAAAAAATCGAGGAACCACATCCGTTTATACGCTGCAAGGATTCGCAGCATGTATCGGGACGCTGCGCGACTCGATTCATCGGCGGAGCAGCGTCGCGAGACATGCTGCGACGACAATGATGACGACGACGAGGATGAGAACGGTCGCGGCAACATCGACGTCAACCTGATAGACGACGTCGCCGAAGGCTGGCCCTCCCTTTCCAATAAATAAAATATGTAGAATGTAAAAAATATTAAAAATAAATTGTGACGTGACATTAGTCACGTCCCCGGCCCGGATGGTAGCTCGGCCGAGGTGGGCGTCAAGGGTGGTGCCTCCACCTGAGCGGGCGAGGCGTTAGAGCTATCGTTAGGCTAAATTTTGTAAGACTTGCAGGTTATGAGCGAGGGGTGCGGAGCAGATGGCCAGGGACTCGTGTAACGACGTAAAGTCGCACCGCGGGATTATTGCCGGTGGACAGCCGGAAGCTTACCGGGGAAGGACGGCCGACGGTCGGGTCACGCTGGGGCCCATAGCCGGGGCAGCCGAGCGCCTGGCACGAAGAACGCGCAGCCCGCAACGACGGATGACGGCCCGGGACACGGAGGGACCGAGGAGGGGGACGCCCCGACGAAGGTCCCCGTCCCACGATAAAACCACTACCGGAATTCCGCCACCGGTCGACAGGCCATGGCCCGGCCAGCCTGGTCGTCGACGGACCGGTCCTCGAGTCGCGGCCTGGACAGCCGGACTTGATGTGAATTTGAAACACCCGCCGGTAGGTGGAGGCGCGTGCGAGAGGCGCCCGGACGGGCGCAGCAGGCGCATAGGGCGCAGCAGGAGTCGGGTGCGGCAGGCGCGCGAGGCGGCGATCGCGCAAGGCGCCGGAAGTCGGGCGCGGCGATCGCACGATCGGCGGTGCAACCCCGGCGCGCAGGCGCGCGGGCTCAGCGTGGTCCCGCCGGACCGGCGAGAATTACTGTCGTGCGAGCCGAGGTTGAGAACGGTACCCCCCAGCCCCTGCGAGCGATTCCGGAAGAAGGCTGCCGGCGAAGGACGAAGAAAAATTGTAAGGCCACTGCTCACGCATCCAAAGTAAGATCGCTGCGATACCGAGGCCCTCCCGGGAGTCGCGTTGTGCCGCGAGAATGTGTTATCGCTATTAGAGAATCGAGAGAAATACCGCGGGAGGGCCCGGCCGAGAAAACGAGAGTTGTGCTGCCCGTCTCGGGGATTCGGAAGTGCGGCCGCCGACAGTCAGCGTCTCGTAAATTGTAGAATTCCGCGTACGTTGAGTCGTCCGGTTTCCGTTCCGTGTGATTTGTGATGCGTTTAGTTTCGTGATATCGTGGTGAGAACGGGAGCGTTTGATGTGTCGTGAGATTTTCGTGAGATAGTTGTGAGGATTCGGTGGAGTTTCGCGAACGGGAAGATGCGCCGGGCGTAATCGAGCCGTTTTAGGCGGGGTGCTCTTCGCACGACCGGGCACCGTATCATCGCGGGGCCGGAGCGTGGCCGCCGCGTGATCGCGTCGCGGCGTGCGGGGCATCAAGTTGTCGTCTTGCGGACCTCGCGAGGCTTCGTGCCTGAAGGCCGAGGCCAATCGCGGGGTCAATCTGGGACTCGCGTAATCCGGGGGATTCGCGGTCATTTTTGGGAGATTTGTGTCGTTGCGTTCGTTGTACGTAAGTGTGTGTCGATGCCGCGAAACCCGGCGTAATGTTAATGTATCGTTTGCGTAAAATGTATCGCCCACGGGAGCGTATCATTCTCGTGTCAATGTGTCGTCTCGCGTAAAATACCGAGTCGCGTTAAAATATCCGTTGTAGAGTATTGTGTCGCGTTAGAGTATCGTCGCGTAAGGTATCGTCCCGCGTTAGAATTTTGTTCCGCGCTAGAGCTAATTCGCGCTCAGTCATTACTGAGTAGTAACGAGATACGTAGCCGATCTCGCGAAGCGTGGCGGGACGCGCTATGACCGTCGTCGGTCCCTTGCGGAAGATCATTATCCGGTCTTCGTCTCTTGTCTCAAATATACTCGTTACCATTGTTATTTAAGTGCTTTATTTCTTTGTGTGTCGATTGCGCTGCGCTCCCTCTCCTCCCTTCAACCGAGATCCAACCGTGACCTCGCCTATAGAATTCACGCCTGAGATATTTCGCGTTTGAGTATTAGTGTCGGAATTAGAGTAACGTGGTGCGCGTATTCGCACCTGGCGCCCATTATCGTCTTGGAGAACAGTGTCCGGTCAAGCTACCATCTTACCGCTGATTTTCGAGAAACTATTATATTAAGCCTGAGAAATATTTGGAGAAAGCGACGGCGCGCTCCTCCACGGCCGGCGAGACCGTGAGGACATCGTCGTCGTCGTCATAAAATATAGTAAATAAGTATAAAGTAGTATATATATCGTGGCCGATCGCCGTTAATACTCCCGCGTGATCCGATTCGAGGACACTGCCAGGCGGGGAGTTTGACTGGGGCGGTACATCTGTCAAAGAATAACGCAGCCTTCGCAGCTCGAGGTAAAATTCAACAAGCCGGTCTACGTGGGTATGTGTATTCTCGAGATATCCAAGACGCGTCTCTACGAGTTTCACTACGACTACATGGTGCCGCTCTATCGCGACCGGTGTCGAATTCTTTACACGGATACCGATAGTCTGATCTATTCGCTGGAGTGCGAAGACGCGTACGAACGTATGAGACGCGACATAGACAGGTTCGACACGAGCGATTACGCGGAGAATAACGCGCACGGTATGCCGCGCGTCAACAAGAAAGTGCCCAGTTTGATGAAGGACGAGAACAACTGCGCGATCATGACGGAGTTCGTGGGCCTCAGAGCGAAGATGTACACTTACAAGGTACTCGGACGTGACGACACCAAGAGAATAAAGGGTGTTAAAAGAAACGTAGTCGCGAAGAAGATCATGTTCGAGGATTACGTGGCGTGCCTGCGGAACGCGCACGAGCTGAAGACGCGCCAGTCGTGCATACACCCGACGTTGCACAAGGTTTACACCGTGTTGGAGCAAAAACTAGCTCTCAGTCCGCACGACGATAAGCGATACGTGACGTTGGACAGCGAGAAAACGCTTCCGTGGGGACATTACGGAATACCGTTGTAAAAAAAAAGAAACAATATCATACGCTTTCTAAAATTGTTTTATCGTAAAAAATCAATAACACGTAAGAAACAAACCAATGAATGTGTAAACTTTTATTAATAACAAAGTACACGTTGTGCGTGTCTACGAATGTCTACACTGAGGGAAAAATATTGTAAAATCAACAAAACAATTTTGTTGATTTTTCAATTTATTGATCCAATTATTTATTTTATTGATTTAAGTACACGTCTATTATTTGGACAAAATGAAATAATTGAATTCTGAAAATGGTATCATACAAAATCATTTTTTTTAAGTTAATGATAAATTTTGTTAACTCAATAAAATAATTTTGTTGAACCAAGAACATTAACGTTTTTAAAAATAGTAAATTTATTCAAAGAAATATTTAGTTAATGTTATATTATGTATAATTGATAGTATAAAATATTTAGTTAAAAAGAACAAATCAATATAGTCAACAAACAAAATAGTCAAAAGAACAAAAAGAACAAAATATTTTGTTATGCCAATCAAATCATCTGCTTGGCAACATACAATCTTCCGGTTTTATTAAATCAACAAAATTTTTTTTGAAAAAAAATAATTATTTCTCTCAGTGTAAGTATTTCTGTTACAATACAGACGCCTTATCTATCCACGAATTGTGCGAACTGTCCATTCCTAGCCAGTTCACGTACACTCGATTGCCACGCTTACGCAGGACTTTTTCCACGAGATAGACGTCGGGATTGGAGACGCGTAGCAACTCGTGTTCGTAGAATCCTCCGGCTATCGCTTCTCCGCGAATGTCTTTCAGCAGATACGTAACGGGATTGGTCCTTTGTACTTTAGCTATGCGAAAGATCTCGGTGGTCCAATTAGGAGTGTAGCCTTTTTCGAAGATTGTTTTGAATTTGCTCACGCGCACCGGATCGTCGACACGAAATCTCGCCGGCGCGGCGATCTTCGCGTGACTGTACACCGTGCGCAGCAGTTTTTCGGCGACGGTGGGCGTCACGTCCGCCGGACGCATTCCGATTGTTCTGTGTCTGCGACGATTGTAATTCGACAAGAGGCGCGGCAGCGAGTCTATCCATCTGTACGATCCCTGGAGCGTGAAGAGCTTCCACATGTCGTTTTTCAACGTGCGATTGAATCTCTCCACCACCGACGCTTTCATCACCGAATACGTGGAGTAGTGATTCACCTTGTGCGCGTCGAAGATTTTGCGCGCGTCGGCGTTGTAGAATTCCTTTCCTTTGTCCGTTTGCAGATTCCTAGGGTATCGCGCGTCCTCGCGAAAGATCTTTCGGAGAGCCGTCGCGACCTTTTTTCCGCTCTTACTCTTGAGCGGTATCGCCCAGGCGTACTTGCTCAGCACATCGATGACAGTCAGAATGTAATTGTGACCCGCGTTTTCGCGCGAATAGGAACGCATTTCGACCAGTTTTCTGTACGTCGAGGGACGACTCTATGACGACGGCGCGACGACGTCGGAGGTGAGGGATGATCAAAGGCAATACGCGAAATTGGTCAACAACTGCGTCGCGTTTATGTTCGACGAGATTCGATACGAACTCGACGGCGTGGAGATCGACCGGTGTAGAAACGTCGGAATAACCAGCACGATAAAGAACTACGTGTCGCTGACCGCCGAACGAGCCAGGAGACTGCAGAACGCCGGATGGAGTTATCCGACGAACGAATCGAATCTGAACAGCGCATCCCAATTCAACTTTTGCGTAACTTTGAATATTCTTTTAGGTTTCTGCGAAGACTACAAACGCGTGGTGATAAACGCGCGATACGAGCTTATCCTGATACGCGCTCGTAACGACGTCAACTGCGTCGTAGATCCGAAAAGTAACCGTGCCGAGAGATCCAGCCAAGGATCCTAAAATTACGCTACTGAAGGTGCAATGGCGTATGCCGCACGTGGCGTTAAACGACGTGACTAAATTGTCGCTGTTGCAAACGTTGGAGAGCGGACGATTTCTGAGCGCGGGCTTTCGCTCTTGGGACCTGTACACATTTCCCCTGCTGCAGAGCACGACCAAGCATTCGTGGGCCGTGAAAGCCGCGCCGCAGTTAGAGAAGCCGCGATACGTCATATTCGCGCTGCAGACCGGACGGCGAAACGAATTCACGGAGGACTCCTCGAGGTTCAATCATTGCGCGCTCGCCAACGTGAAATTGTATCTCAACTCGGAATTCTATCCCTACGACGACGTGAACGCGGATTTCGAAAGCGACAAGTTCGCCGTGCTGTACGAAATGTACACGAAATTTCGAGGAGCGTACTACGGGAACAGTCGCGACGACGCCGACGCGCTCTTCTCCCCACGCGAATTCGCGCGGGTAGCTCCGCTCGTGGTGATCGATTGTTCCCGCCAAAACGAAGCGGTGAAGAGCGCCACCGTAGACGTGCGCATCGAATTCGAATGCAAGGAAAACGTTCCGCCGAAGACCACCGCCTTTTGTCTCATCGTTCACGACCGCGTCATCGAGTATGGTCCGCTGACCAACGTGGTGCGAAAAATTATCTAGCGGAAAATGCAATTGTAGGATACCGCATCCCGGAAACGAGAGATATATAAATACGGGGATCCTTCGATCGTTCCTCAGAACCCGTTAAGACCGACCAGTGTGAGTGTGATTTTCCGACGCGCACCGACTCAATGGCCGCAGCGGCAACGACGATCTTCGTCGACCTGCAGGGATTCGTGGTGAGCGACAGATTCGCCGCGAAGGAAGTGGCCGTGCTCCGAAACGAGACGCGCGAACTCGCGCATTACGTGTTTCGCGCGCCGTTGAAGTGGGACCTCCTCACGAGCGCCGAAAAAGCAAGGGCCAGCTGACTGATGGCGAACCATCACGGCCTCCGTTGGAAAGACGGGGACGTGGACTATCGCCTAGCCAGGTCGATTATTCGACGCGCGGTGTGCGACGACCTGGGCGAGAGAGAAGAGACGCCTGGCGCGCGAATATACGTGAAAGGCCTCGAGAAGAAGAGGTGGCTGGAGGAGATTCTCGGCGACGTCGACGCGGCGATCGAGACCATCGACGCCGAGTACGACGACATCGATCGGTTGGAGTTTCTTCGCGCCGATCGCGCGTTTCGCTGCGGACGCCATCAACGGTGCTGCGCGATGGAGAACGTGATGAAGTTGCGCGACTGGTGGAACGAGCGACGCGAGTGTCTCTCCAGCATCGACTACACGGATCAAATATAAATGTGTATCTATCTATATATATTTTTTAATCAATAATAAAAAAACTGATACAAAATCAACGAACAAAATTATTCATTTTTCGCATACCTTCACTGTATATATAATCGTACTCGATAACGCCGAGCGCAAGACGGGCGAGAGCGATAGCGTCGAGCTCGCGAGACGACCGCGAGCGATAGCGACGAGCGTGATACGTAAGCGAACGAGAGCGTCGAACTCGAAGAAGAACGGTAACGATAACGCCGAGCGCGAAACTGACAATGAGCGGAGTCGGGAGCGTCGAGCGGAAGCGCGATATCGGCGGCGGGAGCGTCTGATCTTGTTATTATTCACGCGTATTTATCTTTATATAATATTTATTTAATATTATATTTATCCAATATTATATTTATATTTATTTAATATTTACTCCTTTATATATATTATATACTACTTATTTACTACTTTATACTTTAAGTGTGTAAAGGGTTGGGAACGTCCCTTCAAAATGCGTTGCAACCCCGAGGGGAGACAATAAACGTATATATATACTACTTTATACTTATTTACTATATTTATTTTTAACATTTTTTACATTCTACATATTTTATTTATTAGAAAGGGAGGGCCAGCCTTCGGCGACGTCGTCGTCGTCGACGTCTATCAGGTTGACGTCGATGTTGCCGCGACCGCTCTCATCCTCGTCGTCGTCATCATTGTCGTCATCGTCGTTGTCATCATTGTCGTCGCAGCATGTCTCGCGACGCTGCTCCGCCGATGAATCGAGTCGCGCAGCGTCCCGATACATGCTGCAAATCGTCGCAGCGTATAAACGGATGTGGATCCTCGATTTTTTCAACACCGATACGATGAGTCCTCTGCGCAAAAAATACATATTATTAATAAATAAATATATAAATGAATATATAAATGAATATATAAATAAATATATAAATGAATATATAAACGAATATATAAAAATAAATATATAAAAATGAATATATATAAATGAATATCTAAATGAATATATATAAATGAATATATATAAATGAATATATAAAAATACTGTTATTTTTATTTTTGATATAACAATATAATTTTACATTTGCAAACTTACATGCGGTCCAACATTCGTGCGTCCTCGTCGACGCGGATCGTCACTTGCAGACAGGGCGGCGCTCTATCGACGATATTCCTGAGCAGCTGCAGCACCGCCTCGTGTAAGTCGTCCGTAGCCCTAGCTACGGACGTTGCACAGTGGGACGGAAGACCCGAAAAAGTGGCCAAAAGTCGACTTCAATAATCAGACCAGATACATTTTTTATCTTTATGTAGACAACATGAAGTACTTATTTTGAAAGTTTCATAACAATTAAATAAAAGCCATTTATTTGACAACGATTTGAAATCAATATTTTGCATGAAAGAATAACGAATCATTCATTCAATTAATTAATTATTTATGATGTATTTACCAGAATTTTGAAAATTTCTTTGCTCTATTACACTACTTGCACATTGACTATTCATGAAAAATGCCTGTACTTAAGAGAAAAAAGGAAGTAGAATTCCGAAACATGAGAATTGTATATTATTATCGGATTTTCGAACTTTTTGCTTTTTTCCGAATTGCGGCAACTTGCGGCAATTCATCCGATCAGGAAAATCAAGGTATCATTGGATTCCTCAAAATATGCGCTTGAAGAAAAATCGGCTCACTTTTGCTCGAATTCATATTCTTCGAAGAAATTCGTCATTGAACGGATCGCAAGGCATCGATCAGCACGCGCACGCCACAGTAAGCTGGGAGATCCGAAAGAGTGGCCAAAGTCACCTAATCTCTTTCAAACCTGTACTCTATAGGTTTTTGGGGTCGCTGATTCCGAATCTGATGTCAAAAATTGTAAATTCAAAATGGCGGATCCAATATGGCAACTGAAACTAATTTTTTGGATCGAATATGTATGAAAATTGGTACTAAAGGGTTTTCGGGATCGCTAATTCCGAATCTGATGTCAAGAATAATAAATTCAAAATTGCGGATTTAACATGCGGACGAGAAGTGCAAAAAAAACAATTTTTAAGCACATTTTTTATCAGAGGTTTTCGAGGACGCCGATTACAAATATGATATTCAAATTTTTAAATTTAAAATAGCGCGGCGTCTAATAGCAGAAAGTGGCTGTTTACCCGAAAATCGGATAGTGGGGATACGCACACAAAAAGAAAGCACATATAGGTGCTTGGAGCTCACACGTACGTGCTTTCTCTTTGTCGCGTATCCCCACCGCGCGCCGGCTTTTGAGTGGCTCTCAATCTGGCGACACTGGATTCCCCACTACCGGCTACCCGACTTTCGGATGAGCCGCATTTTCATTCTGACAACACTTGCACTGCACGGCGCAAACGAGCAAAGCGCAGCGAAAGGTTTCTGATGTCTAGATATTCTAGTACTCTAAATAGTGGTATACCCGAGTTGTCGCGTAATGCGTAACGGTGTGCCATTCTCATTGGAAAAATCACACCTTAATATGCTTTTATCTGCACCTTAGTTCGGACGTCTATTATATTGAACAATATAGAGCGCCTTTAATAATATATAAAGTACCAATCCGTGCCAATCGGCATTCCCGCTCAGCATAGGCATAGTAAGGATGCAGCTTTAAGTATTGAGTGAAATCGAATTTCATCAAGTTTATCGTTTTTGTCATCCATAAGTCTTGAGAAGCGCATTAAAAACCAGAAACGACTGCCCCTCCCCCCAGATGTTGTAGAACTTTTTGCAATTCCTAATACAGATGCAACAAGCAGTATTGCTTCTGAAGATAAACTTCAGGAAGATTTATCTGGTTTTTCAGAATATATATTAAACTTAGATGAAATACAGTTATCAGGAGAAGAGTAGTTCGTTATAGAAAAAGGCTTGAGGAGACTCGCAGCAAAAAAGCATCAAGAATTGTGAGAAACAAGGGACTCACATTAAAAAAGTACCCCATATTGTTGACTATTTAAATACTGAGTTTCAAGAACCGATAATTAATATTAATTTTGGTCGCCGAATTCGATATTGGATCCGTCATTTCGAATTTACAGTTCTTGACATTATATTCGAAATCAGCGACCCGAAAACCTCTTAGTAACGACTTGCATATTCGATCCAAAAAGGTAGTTTCGGTCGCCATATTGGATCCGCCATTTTGAATTTACAGTTCTTGACATTATATTCGGAATCAGCGACCCCGAAAACTTTTTAGTACCGACTTTCATGCATATTCGATCCAAAAAGGTAGTTTTGGTTGCCATATTGGATCCGCCATTTTAAATTTACAGTTTTTGACATCAGATTCGGAATCAGCGACCCTAAAAACCTATAGGATACGTGTTTGAAAGAGATTAGTTTACTTTATTAATTTGGCCACTTTTTCGGGTCTCCCGTCCCACTGTGCGTTGCCTGGATTTGCACCAAATCACACAAGTAGATGAAGAACGGTGCCTCCGGCGGCCGGGTGCAACCGATGGGAAGCGGGGGGGGGGCGCGCGCACGCGGGGGAACGCCATAAGAAATGGGCGAGGGGGACGAGGGGGGGCATGGGGTGGAGATGGGTGAGGGGGGGTGAAGGGTGGACAGGTGCGCGGGGAAACAGGGGGGGTGAGGGGGACAGGTGCGAAAGGAAATTTTCCCTGTAACCGGACAAACATTCCCCTGTAACTGGACAAAGGTGTATCGCTGTCCAATCAGATCGCGATACGAAGACTCGAGGCTGTCCAATCAGATGCGAGTATTTTGTGGGAACACCTGTGCCTAGGCGGGTGATGGGGAATTTCGCGCCGCAGTGTTGCCACCTTGCGATAACCTGAAAGACGTAAATTCCCTAGGCGGGTGATGGGGAATTTCGCGCCGCAGAGTTGCCACCGGGGGGTGGGGGGATCGTCGTTCCCGGGCGCTCCGAGAGGACGCTCGGATCGGCGTTATCAACCGCGTTATCGGCCGCGAGCGGAAATCCGCCCCGATTCGCGCGTCATCGCGAATAATTTTTTTCATCGCGCGCGTTCGAACGCGTCCAAACTCGTTCCAACTTGTTCAAGGTCGCTCTTCTCGACGTCCCCGCGCGGTGGGATTGGTGAGCACGCGAAAACACGTTCGAACGTGTTCAAGGCCGTTCTTTTCGCGGGTCCCGATAACCGTTCTTCGTTCTTGTTCGTCTCGGTTCGAAAGTTGTTTCGATCCTTCCCTACGCATCGTAGATGACGCAATCGCGGCGATCGTGGAGTAAGCGGTGTCGGGGGACCTAGGGAGCGTGGGATCGTATCGAGATAGGTACGGAAAAGAAAGAGAGAGAACACATATATGAGATATCCGCGTACGAGCGGTAGTTTTTTATTTTGAAAAATACAATATGTATTTACATACGTCGATACTCGTTTACAGTGTTTCTGTGTGTATAAATATATATATATAAATTTGTAAACGTGCGTCGTGACGTTCAGGATTTGAAACAAAGCGCGGTAATCTCACAGTCGACGATCTTGTTAGGATCGAAAAATTCGCTTTTCAGTATCGCAGTCTTAGCCGAAGTTCCCGTCTTAATCGCGTTGGCGGCTATCTCCTGATAGCGCGAATACTTTGCGTCGACTTCCTCGGTGACCGCGCTCAGCGCCGAGACGATGCGATCGACGCACAATTGGAAATCGTACAGCGAGAGCAGGGTGGCGAGCGACATTGCTAGACGAGCCGCGTTGGGTAGTTCCATACGCAAGATCGACAGGTTGTTGATCAATCCGAATCGCAGCGTCAGGTCTCCGATCGATATCGGCGAGGGGGGACGGGTTCCATCGACGAGGTTGGATCGCAGACACGACAATATGACATGTTTGCGCTCGATTAGTCCTTTCCACATATCGAGCGTAGAGAGATCTCCTTGCCTTGCTTATCTCCCAGGGCGATATCCACGTACGAAGGTGCGGGTATACCGTACCACGGTGACTTAACCGTGACACCGATGGCCAAGTATTTGTAGCCAGTCGTCGTCAGCGGATAACGGGTCGTCAGGATGCGCACCGCAGGCGCGACGACGGGGTTGCGAACGTCGTTGGGGGGGTGAGAGCTGGAACGCGACTCCCGATGATGATGATGCTGATGATGATCGTCCGATCGATTCGATCCTTCGTCTTTTGCCGTTGTCGTTCACCTCCGAATCCGTCTCGCGAGGGGAAAGATCCCTCAGCGCGGGTCGATCGGCCAACGTCGAGAACATTTCGCACGCGCGTTGCAGTATCGTTCGTTTCTGATTTCTGTTTCGACGCGTCGTATTCAGCTGACGATGCGATACTGATGCTTTGGCGGGAACACATTGGTATAAGTAGAAAAGTTCTCACTTATATCGCGCGATGTGCGGTGTGGTGTGGGGATTTGCGCAGTCCTCTACTTCCATCGGCGGATACGGCGATCGTAAAGCTGAACGCCGCCGCCGCCGTCGTCGTCGTCGTCGTCCGAATCGCTCGCCGGTGACGTTAAATCGCCGACGCGTACGATTCGATCGAGAAAATCGCGCAACTGCTGCAACAGTTCGGTCTTAGGGCAGACGATATTCAGCATCCGTAGATTGAATTTACCGGCGGCCGTGACGGTTTTCGTAAATTCGTTGAATCTGTAGAACTGCGTCCGAGTGGTGAAGTACAGATTGCCGTCGACGTATCGGAAGATCGACGTCACGACGGTCGGTATTCCGGGAAACGTCGCCTCGAGAGGCGTACGTCTGACGACTTTCTTCGTACATTCGTCTATCTCGCCCACCGAGTTACTGTTGTACATCACGAAGGAACGGCCTCTATGGGTGTTTACCGCTCCGTTGAGTTTCGCATCTGCGGGAAATCCGAGTTCTCGCAAGGTCTTCGGCCAATTTGGCCTCAGAGAAAATTCCGGATATTGAACCATGTATACCAAATTATCTACAAACACCATGAGATCACCGGACGGAGATTGATAGGCGGCAGCTATGCGCGTGTAATTGTCGTGAAGAAAGCTCATGTGGTTAGACAGGGCTAACGGTCCATTGTACGTCCTACCGTCCAGATCGATCGACCAAACGTAACGCCCTTACGAGATGTACATTCGATTTTCCAAAATCAATATCGCGTTTACGCGACCAAGGGCGCACAGGTCCGGCGATGGTTGCGGCGGCCGTGACCGCGGTGGCGGCGGTGGCGGCGGTGGCGGCGGCGGCGCCGGCGTCTGTGAGGGCGCGTTCGTCAGTTTTTCACCGTACAAACGTTGAATGTCGATAATGTCGAATCTGTCGAGCTTAACCGGATACTGCTTGTCGGGCGAGTACGCGAACATCACCGAAGTCTTGCGCTCATTGTGCCGCAATCCGAGAGAGTGACCGATCTCGTGCGTCAGCGTGAAATGCAGGGAAAACGTATTCGAGGGATTTTTACCGACGTGAATATGCCACGGCTCGTCCCCGTCGACGTGCACCTCGGAGACGAATCCCGCTTCGTTCGTCGGGAGATACGCGTGGGCCAGCACGTTACCGGGACCGTCGAATTTGGCCGAGCAATTTGGGCCGTTTACGTTGATATTCGTGTTACCGTGACGTCGGGTTCGCCAAGATATTATAATGTCAGGATTCGTTTCGGAGCGTTCGAACGTCAACGCCGAATGTTGCGACCACAGGTCGAACGCGGCCCGCGCGGTATTCAGCTCCTCTTTGGCGGCTACGTAAAAATCCCACGTCAGGTGAGTCCTCGGCCATTTTGATAGACTCGCCGTCGTTCCGTGCTTCAGGATATCTTGGAAACCACATCGCGGTTTACGCATCAATTGCAGCGTTTCGTCGTCGAGCGTTCCATCGCCGGGCAGACCGTAGTATCGTTGAAATTCCTCGATGGCGTTACGAAGAACGTCGTTTCGTCTCTGAGCCGGAAACGTGTCCACATCTTCGGTCAGATATCCGTATTTCCGCAGGTAATCGATCGTATGTGCGTAATTCTCATCCGTGGGATTGACGCACCTCGCGGCGATAAAACACGCGGTTAACGCGATTACGCGCGCGAGCCACATCGTCGAGGGCGAGAGAGAGCGAGAGAAACGGCGGAACTGCGATAACGGCGTTTCGCGATATGAGCGCGATCGCGACGCGCGGTCCACGCGGTGACGCTCGTTGCCGATAGCGCGGACAGGTGGCGGCGGGGTCTCGCGGTGGAAAAAATGCGTCGATTCCGGCGGATGAGTCCGTTTGATAAAAAAAAATGCATTTTTTCCTCTGTGCAAATTTTCTAAAAATAGTTTTCATTACACAATATTCTGCTTCTTTTATTGACGATGACGATGCGTCGCGATACGAGCGCGATCGCGACGAGCGACTTACGCGGGGATGCTCGCTACCGATAGCGCGGACAGGTGGCGGCGGGGGTCTCGGGGTGGAAGAAATGCGTCGACGATTCCGGCGGATGAGTCGGTTTGATTAGAAAAATGCATTTCTTCCTGTGTGCAAAGGTCAATTTTTTACATAGTTTTCATTACACACGCAATATCCTTTATGATTGCACATCCCTTCTTTGATTCCACATCCTTCTTCAATTGCGCATCCTCGATATATATAAGAACTCGAGGCTAGACTCGGGTGTAGTTCGTTCGCAGTTTTTGTCGCAAATTTTTTTTAACGTGCATAAATGAATGGAGTAAAGGAACCGATAAGGGTGTGCGAAGAGGTGAAAACGCACATCGCGTCCCTAGATATGGCTAGGGACGAGTTGAACGAGGCGATGCTGCGGCTGCAGCATCGTCTGACGACCATCGCGGAGAGAGCGCCGCCCTGCTTACAAGTGACGATTCGCGTCGACGAGGACGCACGAATGTTCAATCGAATGTAAGTTTACAAAAATGCAAATAGATATATATTCTACATCACAAATTATTAATAGTATTTATACATTCAGTAATATATTCATTTACACTCATTTACATACTCACTTTTTTATTCTCATTTATATACTCATTTATATACTCATTTTTATACTCATTTATATTCTTATTAATAATGATATTTGTTTTTTGCGCAGGGTCCTCATCACATCGGTGGTGAAAAAAGCCCAAAAGTACATCCGTCTGTACACCGCGAGGATGCGCGGCATGAATCGGGACGCTGCGCGGTTCGAATTATCAGGACGGCGTTACGAAAAAGACGACGACGACGACGGCGAAGACGGCAACGGTGAGGACGAGGGTGGGCGCGGAAACGCCGACGTCAACTTGATAGACGTCGACACCGACCTGATAGACGTCGTCGACGACGACGTCGTCGAAGGCTGGCCCACCCCCTCTCCAATCGCAAATAAATACAATAAATACAATAAATAAGTAATATAAGTAATATAAGTAATATAAGTAATATAAGTAATATAAGTAATATAAGTAAATATTGAATAACTATAAATGTAATGTTAAATATTAAATAAATATAAGCAATGTAAGTAAATATTGAATAACTATAAATGTAATGTTAAATAAATATTAAATAAATATATAATTCCATAAACAACCAAGGAGGAGCATCTTTTATTTGCATTATGAAATATCTGTTATACAAAATCTGTGATTTATAGCTAGACATATAATGTTAAATAAATATTAAATATCAAATAGTAAATATTAAATAACTATTATATAAAGATAAATACGCTTGAACAACAACAAGATTAGACGCTCCCGCCGGCGATATCGCGCTTCCGCTCGACGCTCCCAACTCCACTCATTGACAGTTTCGCGCGTTCGGCGTTATCGTTACCGTTCTTCTTCGGAGTTCGACGCTCTCGTTCGCTTACGTATCACGCTCGTCGCTCGCGCGCTCGGCGCTATCGCGCTTGGCGTTATCGAGTACGATTATACATACGGTGTAGGTATGTGAATAATGAATAACTTTCTTCGTTGATTTTGCATCAGTTTTTTTATTGATTAAAATATAGATAGATATATTTTTTTGTTATTGAGTAAAATATATACATATATAGATAGATGGATGGATACACAATTATATTTGATCCGTGGAGTCGATGCTGGAGAGACACTCGCGTCGCTCGTTCCACCAGTCGCGCAACTTCATCACGTTCTCCATCGCGCAGCACCGTTGATGGCGTCCGCAGCGAAACGCGCGATCGGCGCGAAGAAACTCCAGCCGATCGATGTCGTCGTACTCGGCGTCGATGGTCTCGATCGTCGCGTCGACGTCGCCGAGAATCTCCTCCAGTCACCTCTTCTTCTCGAGGCCTTTCACGTATATTCGCGCGCCGGGCGTCTCTTCTCCCTCGCCCAGGTCGTCGCACACCGCGCGTCGAATAATCGACCTGGCTAGGCGATAGTCCACGTCCCCGTCTTTCCAACAGAGGCCGTGATGGTTCGCCATCAGCCAGTTGGCCCTTGCTTTTTCGGCGTTCGTGAGGAGGTCCCACTTCATCGGCGCGCGAAACACGTGATGCGCGAGTTCGCGCGTCTCGCTTCGGAGCACGGCCACCTCCTTCGCGACGAATCTGTCGCTCACCACGAATCCCTGCAGGTCGACGAAGATCGTCGTTGCCGCTGCGGCCATCGAGTCGATGCGCGTCGAACAATTCACGCTCAAACTGCTCATTCTTAACGGGATCTGAAGAACGATCGAAGGATCCCCGTCTTTATATATATCTCCCCTTTCCGGGGTGTGGTATCCTACAATTGCCACTTCCGCTAGATGATTTTGCGCACCACATTGGTCAGCGGACCGTACTCGATGACGCGATCGTGAACGATGAGACAAAAGGCGGTGGTCTTCGGCGGAACGTTTTCCTTGCATTCGAATTTGATGCGCACATCCACGGTGGCGCTCTTCACCGCTTCGTTTTGGCGGGAACAATCGATCACCACGAGCGGCGCTACTCGCGCGAATTCGCGCGGGGAGAAGAGCGCGTCGTCGCGACTGTCCCCGTAGTACGCTCCTCGAAATTTCGCGTACATCTCGTACAGCACGGCAAACTTGTCGCTTTCGAAATTCGCGTTCACGTCGTCGTAGAGATAGAATTCCGAGTTGAGATACAATTTCACGTTGGCGAGCGCGCAATGATCGAACCTCGAGGAGTCCTCCGTGAATTCGTTTCGCCGTCCGGTCTGCAGCGCGAATATGACGTATCGCGGCTTCTCCAACTGCGGCGCGGCTTTCACGGCCCACGAATGCTTGGTCGTGCTCCGCAGCAGAGGAAATTCGTACAGGTCCCAAGAGCGAAAGCACACGCTCAGAAATCGTCCGCTCTCCAACGTTCGCAAAAGCGACAATTTAGTCACGTCGTTTAACGCCACGTGCGGCATACGCCATTGCACCTTCAGTAGCGTAATTTTAGGATCCTTGGCGGGATCTCTCGGCACGGTTTTTTTCGGATCTACGACGCAGTTGACGTCGTTCCGAGCGCGTATCAGGATAAGTTCGTGTCGCGCGTTTATCACCACGCGTTTGTAGTCCTCGCAGAAACCCAAAAGAATATTCAAAGGTACGCAAAAGTTGAATTGACGGGACGCGTCGTTCAGATTCGATTCGTTCGTCGGATAACTCCATCCGGCATTCTGCAGTCTCCTGGCTCGTTCTGCGGTCAGCGACGCGTAGTTCTTTATCGTGCTGGTTATGCCGACGTTTCTACACCGGTCGATCTCCGTTCAGAACGAGCATCCCTCTCGCTCTGTCTTTCTCTTCAGGTCGCGGAGATACGCGCACACACACACTAACTGCGGCGACGACGTACGTGCAGTCTAATCGTTATCTCCTCGCCGCGAAAGTCGATCAATCGATCGTTCTGATCCACGATTCGCACCGTGATATCGGTGACGTTTCGCGCGACGATCGGAAGGTAAATGATCTGCGTCGGAGTCTCCGACAGTTTATATCCCGGTGGAACTTTCGGCGCGAATTCGTGTATCGCGTGCACCGAGCGTCCGTTGCTGTACGCTCCCGTGGTGATGCTGCATTCGATGCGAATTATGTTCACGCTCATGACGTCAACGGGTCCGTCGGAAACGTACCATTTGTTCGGTTTTAGGATACGATCGCGCGAGAAACCCAAAAGAGAACCGATGTTGTTTGGTTTTGTAAAATTCACTCTGTAGGCGCATTTTATCTCGCTCCTCATGATATTCTCGTTAGCGCGAATAGCGAGTATCGTTCTATCACCGCCGTCATCGTCGTCGTTCTTGCCGTCGTCCTCGTATATGCGATAACCGTCGTCGTCGTTATCGTCGTCGTCGTCCTTCTCCGTTCGGTTTTTTCTTTTACCACTCCAGCGCCATCGGCCTGCAGTTTTTCTCTTTTCTCTTTCTTTTTCTCTCTCTCGCGGGCGCGACGTTTGCGATGAAGAAGAGCGGCGCGCAGATATCTGCTCACGGCTCGTAGCTCGTACGACCCTTCCGGAACGATAATCTTCCGGTCGTCCTCGCCGAAGTAGAATCGATTATTCGCGGACGTAACGTTCGAGTTGTACGTCTCAAAAGTCGCCAAACCCGGCTCGTACTCGCCGTCGCTTAGATCCAAAGCGGGAAAATGACTCGCCGTGAGAACGCTGTTGGTTCTGGTTAACGTGAGCGTCAGCGACATCGCGGGAGAACGTCGATCGTCCACCACTCCCCAAATCGACCTCGCGAAGAAATCACAGGCACAGCTGTCCGCAGATTCTCTGATCGAACGTCTGAAACGCGCGACGATTGTACGTCACGATCGCGCTCTCGCCGCCACCGCCGAGATATCGCGCGAGATCCCTCGGCGGACGGAGATTTCCGAACGCGTCAAAGTAAATCGCCGCGTTCCCTTTCTTCGCGTAAGCGACCCAATGCGTGCCCGGACCCGCCGCATCGTCGAGATTCACACGATGCCGCACTCCGCGTATCACACCCTCGTCGGCAGAGCGTCGCGCATGAACACCCCACGGAAGAACGGTATGCATAGGCGACGCGCCGATCGATCGAGCTGCTCGTTCGTCGTGACGCCGTACGGAAGTAGATGCACTAACGTCGCCTTCTTCCGTGAAATTTTTTTTTCAACGATTCTCCTCGCGCCACCTCCGCGCTTCTTATACGGCGTGAGGTACAACCCGCGACCCTCGTCCTCGGAAGAACGATGGCGCAATCGTTCATTCGGCCGCAGTCGACGCTATGAGCGGCCAACTTGTCGCGCGTATAGATATAGTGTAGACATCTGCGAAGTAACGTGCGTGCGATTACTATGTGTTTATATATAAAATAATACATCGTCGTTTCCTTGTTCCTCAGGTTTTTTTTTCATTTTTTTTTTTACTTACCGATCGCAAACGTGCTTCGCACACCGTCTCGCGGTCAATTACGAATTCACCAATCGCGACAGATTCTTTATCCAGGCGAAATGGCCCCTGTTGACGCCACGTAGCGTATCGCGCAGATACAGGAGATTTACGTGTTGTTCCGTAATTTCAATCCGTCGCGATCACGGATCGAGACAGCACACGCAGTGCTATCTCTTAGCCGCCCTCGGAACAAGCTGACTTCGCGCCGCACCCCCGTCACCCCCAGACCGTAAAGTCTCTCCCGACACATTATCGATCCTGTCACGCGTGAATCGCGTGATCCTGACGAAAACCGATTGGCTGACGCGAGTGTCGTGTGCCCGAGGACTCCCGAAACGGGACCGCGAGAGTTCCGGTCTCAGTAGTACAAGATCAGACGTCGACGTTACACGCGGCTGCATATTCGCCGTTGTGCACACGTTAATTACCGCGCGTTTAGTACGCCTGATAGTATCGCGCAGTCAGTGCGTCAGCTACAAGATGTCTCCGTTACACGCGGTTGCATACTCGCCGTCGTGCATACGCTACTCATATACTCATTACCGCGTCATTAGTGCGGCTACTCATACTGCGCCTCCGCGCGCCCGCTAGATCATCGACAAGGTCTACGGTCGGTGAACAATTCGTGTCTCAGTGCGCGTATCTTATCACGATACTGTGCGCTCGCTCAGACCATCGCTTCCGTGCGAGCAGTGAACATTCGAGTGCGCGTTCCTGGTGCATCTCGTGCACACGCGTATCCGCTAATTGTGAGCGCTATAAGTGCGCCGTCAATCAGGCACTTCGAGTGCGCTCATATATTGCCGTAGCATTTCGCGATCGGCGGACATTCCCGTATCACGTGCTTCGCAATCGGCGAACCTACCGGCATCACGTGTACACCGCGTGTATGTACACAATACATGTGTCTATACCGTAAAGTGACTACCGCGCCCGTCTCATGTAAAGGCGCGTTCAATCGTAATCGTCACTCTTAAGACTGTTAATAAATCAATGCTTAGCACTCCTGTTACCTAAAGACAGTGTCCATTATTACACCTTCGCACGCCTGATCCCTGTCGGGGTCGAACCCGGCGCTTACGCTAATTGGCGCGACGACGCAACCGGAAACGCCAACACGTGTCTATCCCTCTTATCGTCGGTTCACCGCAGAGGCACGATCGCGTTGTCGTCGACGTCCCGTCCAAACTTATCTTTTTTTTTTCAATTCCTTCCCGAATTGTAAATACGTTGATCGATACGTCATTCTGACGTTCGAACTTTCCGATCTTTTTCAGATTTATAGGAAAATTGATCCCGTCGAGATTCAGCACTGTCGCGTAATCGGGATACGAGCCGCATCGTTCCGCGTTCCGCTGAGCGGGATACAGAGCCGCGACCACCGCACGCGCAAAACACGTGTCGTTCTCCGATCGCACGTTGACCACCGCCTGTTTAAGTCTTATACCTCGCGGTATCTCCATCCAACATCCCACGCGCATGGGATTACACTTGTTCACGTTCACCGTTAGGTTCAGTATTCGCGACAACGCCCATCCGCTGTCGCGTTCCTGAAATTCGTCCAACGCCGCTAGAATCGCGTCGCGCACGTGCCTTTTGTACCACTCGCACAGATCGGATCCTAGGAAGAGCTGTTCGTTCCGCGTAGCGATACTCTTCACATCGGTCTTAACGTCCGCTACGAATTCCCCATTGAATATGACATTGACCTTCAGACACGTGTGCCTATTCAAATTATCCTGCACTTTTTCGAGCACGGTGTCCTTCGCATCCTCGAGAAATGGCGTTCGATGTACGTCGAGTTCGTCACAACGCCGGTGAGTACGCGACTTTGGAACGCCGTATCGATCTCGACCCACGAAAATCCTCTGCTGACGCTGCTGCTGCTGCTGCTACCACCGCTCCCACCGCCCAAACCGGCACCTAACCCGCGTTCGAATCGTCGACGCAGATCCTCCCTCGAACCTTCCAATCGCGCTATTCGAGCCACCAGAGCGGTCACGGCACCCGTGTTTCCTCGCCCTCCAAAGCGTCTGACTCGACACCTCTCCCGCAAAAGCCGGAGACACTCGTCGCATCGTCGTCTCCACGCGCGTGGAGGACAAACGTCCGCGGCGAGCAATTCGTCGCACTGTTCCTGCATTTCATTCAGAAGGGCCTTCCACCCTCGGGAAAACTGAATTTCACTCGATCGAAAAGACGACGAGACTTGTAGGTATGAATCCTACGTAGCTTCTCTCCTCCGAACACCGTCTGATAATAAAGATAATACTTGAGTGGCAGGTTACGCATATAATCATTCGCCGTAACGGAGTTTGCCATTATCGTGTCTATCCACGCTCGCTCGCGCGCAGTTCGCTCTCCGATCTCTCTCCGCAGATAACACAGGACTATAAAAAAAATTTTTGGAAAATTAACTGGGATCAGAGTAGGTGTTTCTTATAGATTTTGGGTCACTGAATCCGAATTCGTAAACCGTTTTGCTCCATCACGTCTAGGTTTTTAGATAATCGAGAAAAATAGCGGAAAATCTGTGAAAATTGAAATAAACATTTGAAGAAAGAGTAAAAGTATAACATCAAAGAAAGAGAAAAGGTATAACATCAAAATGCGGTCGCAGAACTGATTTAAATATATTTTGGTAAGTTAAATAAAGTGCAAAAAAAGGAGGATGTTAAAAAAGGGCCGATTTTCGCCCAAAAAGGTGTAAGTAAAAGAAATAGTGTTTTTTGTAGATTTTAATCTCCTAAATACGATAAAGCTATTAAAAAGTTCGTGGTGCTTGGGAAACACCTTGAAAATTGAGCATAAACGTGGTGTATTTACAGAAATTCGGATAATATATGCTATATCATAAAATGTACTAGTGAAAGATTTTTTGGGGAGATGGAAAAGGGGGAAAAAGAGTATTTTGTGTGTGTGTGTGTGCGCGAGCGCGCGCGTGTACGCGCGTGTACGCGGGTGCGGGTGCGGGTGCGGGTGTGCGCGTGTGTGTACGCGGGTGCGGGTGTGCGCGTGTGTGTGCGCGGGTGCGCGGATGCGGGTGTGTTTGTGCGCGTGTGTGTGCGCGGGTGCGTGTGTGTGCGTGTGTGTGCGTGCGTGTGCGGGTACTAGTGTGTGCGGGTGTGCGCTGTATGCGAATGTGCACACACACCCGCACACATATGATGCAACACAGTTAATTTTCCAAAATTTTTTTTGTGGTCTTGTGTAATGAGTCGCCAGATTCCATCGCGCGTCCTCTTTCACCACCCGTGCACATGCGTGTGACACTCGTGCGTATGAGTATAACGCTAACGGCAATTCGTCGTCCGAATCGGACGAGAACACGGGCATGGGCTCGTAACAGCGTGGTTCGTCGTCCGATTCCTCGAGCGAGTGATAACGGCGATCGTTCATTCGCGAGTACACAGGTATATTTTTTTCACCCCACTCCTCCAATAATGTTGCAAGAAAAAATAAATACCGCTAGCGCAAAACGTCAAATCTCGCTTACCCTCCGTTTCACCCACACTCCACGTGTATTCTTTCTTAGAAAGAGACGAAGAGTGAGTTAATCTAAGATCAAATCTCGCGTACCCTCCGTTTCACCCACACTCCACGTGTATTCTTTCCCAAAATATACGGTAATCGATAAACGTCCGATGCGATCGGCGATCGGCGATTCCGATTTCGCGACGAATCAGATATCTCGTTACGTCGACCCACCACGGTTCCCCATTCCTCACGAGCGGTTCGCTGATTTTCACGAGCGGTTCCCTGATGTTCGCGGGCACCCGTTTGCAAAGTTCTGCGTACTTGTCGCTCATACCGCGTCGTTAAAAAAAAAATAACAGTAACTTATCTCGTTCCAATGCGCTTTACGTCGCACCACTCTCTCTCGATACATTTTGTCTATCTCGCGTCTGCGTCACCGTTTGCCGCGCTGTCGCGCCAATGCAATTTATACTCGTTCGTTATCTCAACGGAGGATGTACCTACCGGATACACTCTTTCGGGGAGGGAACAGCCGCTCGTCGCATCCTCCGAAAAAAAACAAAAGGAGAAACCGATAAGAGCAACCTCGAACAAGTCCAGACACGCGCGAAAAGAAATAAATCGTGAAAACGGGTGGACGAAGAGTGTACGCGTCTCTTTAGAAGTTTTATCCTCGCGCGCGAACGTTCTCTCTCTCGCGCCGAGATCGACGGAGCGGAAAACCGCGAACCGCTTCCGGCCCGCGAGGAGACAAAGAAGCGCGCGACGACCGACGGATGCGCGCGCCGCCGCGGCCGACGACGCGACGCTCCTCTTCTTTCGGGTCGGACGCGCGATTTCCGCACGCGGTCGATAACGCGACGCTCCTCTTCTTTTTTCGGAGAGCGCGCGCGCGCGATTTCCGCCCCGCTCGGTCGATAACGCGGAACCGCCGATCCGAGCACCCCCTCGGAACACCCGGGTCCCCCGCCCCGACTCCGGTGGCAACACTGCGGTGCGAAATTTTTAATTATCCGCCTAGGGAATTTACGTCTTACAAGTACCAACAAATACTAGTAACTAGCCTAGGGACTTTTTCCCCCGCATCGCACTCCCCCCTCGCCCAGTAAATACTAGTAAATTGCCTAGGGACTTTTCCCCCCGCAGTTCCCCCCCCCCCCAACGATGAACCTTAACACCTTCCCTCGGCCCCCTCGCCCACCTCTTACGGCATTCACTCCGCGTGAGCAAGGCCCCCCGACCCCCCTAACCGCAAGCCTGAGGACCGGAGTATACGTTGCTATACTACTGATGTGTGTGGGCCTATGAATGTGGATTCACTTGGCAAAAGACGATATTATGTCGTTTTCAAAGATAATTTCACGAGTTATAGAACCGTGTATTTTTTGAAAAATAAATCAGAAGTAAAATTAAAAATATAACACTATTGTAATGAGATTAGAACGCAATTTGGGCGCGATATTAAAGAATTAGTTACAGACGGTGGTCATGAGTACATTGACAAAGATGTTAATGATTTTCTTAGTAAAAGGGGAATAAAGCATACTGTAACAGTATCGTATACGCCCGAACAGAATGGTATTGGGATCTGACATTCGTCGCCATGACATCTGGTGGTCGAAAGTGAAAGCACTGGACTCTTACAGGTCTCGTGGCATTGTACAGGCTTGACGTGCGGTCGTACTGGCTTTACGTTACTGGCTTTGTATTTTTATTAGTATGGAATTTTCTCCGCGTTGTAAATCTACGAGCAGAATTAAGTGTTCAGTTCGCGGTTGTAAAAGTAAGGTTGATCGTAATTTAAATGTTCGATTTCATCTCTCGAAAATTTAATTTGGCAGTTGGATTTTTGATATTTTTTATTTTATTTCACATAATGAGTAATAGCAAGTAGTTTATTAAAATGTTAAACACATTGTAACGATGCACCCCCGAAAACTGCATCGTTCCGGCGTAACACCCTGCCGAGGCCGACCGGCCGACCATCCGCCGGGCGAGGAACGGGCACGGTGTACCCGCCTTATTTTAAAGCTAGCATGTAACGTTAGGAAGTCCGCGAGCAGACTTAACGCGGCAACCGCCTCGACGCGCCGAGCGATGCCGACCGCGACCGAAGACCGCCGAACGCGATCGCGGCGTCGGGACGCCGTATTTTCCGACCGTTCCGCCGCACCATCCCGGCGCTCGTTATCGCCGTCGCTACCCCCGCCACTGCGTAACACCGCCGCGCCGGGTATAACAGACGAGCGTTTTTAACGCTAAAGGCGATTTCCTGATCAACGCTCCGACCGACCGCACCGATCCTGAATTCCCGCATCTCTCTAGCCAGTCAGAACGAGGGTAGAACGCCTCCGGCACTCTCTGTCTTCGCCGAGCGATTCTCGATCGACGATCAGCTTCCTTCCGCAAAGCACCCGCTAGTCAGAACGAAGGTAGAGCGCCTCCGGCACTCTCTGTCTTCGCCGAGCGATTCTCGATCGACGACCAGCTTCCTTGCGCAACGCGCCCGCTAGTCCGGACCAAGGTAGAGCGCCTCCGGCCCTCTCTGTCTTCGCCGAGCGATTCTCGATCGACGACCAGCTTCCTTGCGCACCACGCCCGCTAGGCAGGACCAAGGTAGAGCGCCTCCGGCCCTCTCTGCCTTCCCCGAGCGCGTCTCGGTGGCCAGACCCGCGCCAGCGTTATCCCGCCGCCATCCCGCCGAATACGCGCCGAGTTACCGCGATCTCGTCGCCGTATCCGCGCCCGTGCGCACCGCGCTTTACCTCGCGCCACCCGCCACAAGCCGATCGCCCGTCCCGATCGCCGCCCTCGTGCACTCCCGCGCACACCGCATGCGCCCTGACTCTGTGTCCTGCGCTCACCGCATCATTGTACATACCGCGACCGTTCATTGTAGAATAAATTCTGTTACGTTATTGCCAACCACGATACACTTCATTTTGCCGAACCTCACCGCGCGTCCGTTCCTCCGCACCTCCTTCGAACCCAGCCCAGCCGCGAGCTAGATCCGCGTTTCGAAGCAAGGTTGTTTTATGGCGCCCGAACAGGGACCTCACCGTAAGGAACGGACCCAGGAAACCGGCAAAATGAAGGAGTACTTCTATAGACTAAATAAGGCCGACTTGATAACCGAACTAAACTCACTCGGACTCGACACCGAGGGCAATCTCGACGATCTACGCCGCCGATTAAATCGATTTATCGACGCCCACCCCGAGCAGTTCCAGACGGACGCGTCCGACACCCCCCCGCTAACTCTGACCGTGCCCGCCGGAAGACCGACGAACGCGTCCGACGCCCCCCCAATAACGCTGACCGTACCCACCGGAATACCGGCATCCCCCGTAACGATAATTCCAGCCGACCGCCCGACGGACCCCGCCCCCCCCCCCCCCACCCAGATAATGAACCAAATGCGAAAATGGGGCCTCCACTTCGACGGGAAGGACCCATGGGCATTCTTAGAACGGATCGACGAGCTTCGCGCCGCGTACGAATTCTACGATGACCACTGGCTCCGCGGGCTGCCCGAACTCCTAAGAGGGGACGCCCTCCTGTGGTACCGTAACAACCGCGACGGATGGTTGACCTGGGGGGATTTCATCGCCGATTTTAAAGAGACATTCCTGCCGCGACGATACCGACTGCAACTGGTAAATGAAATCCGCGACCGCGTACAGAAAGACGGGGAACCGTATGTGAAATACGCGACACAAATGCTGACCCTTATGCGTAGGGCAGGGGGCTATTCGACCGAAGAGCAGGTCGAGCAGCTCTACGAGAACATGCACCCCGATTATCAAAACCGTATCTGGCGAAGCGACGTCCGCAGCCCCCGGGAACTGCAGCAACGAGCAGGCGAGTTCGAACGATTGCAGCAGAATCGCAAAAAGCGCACCGTCGCGAAAAGCACCGCCACCGACCCCCCGGTCACCGCCGCCGTGTACAGTCGAAGCGAGTGTTGCTGGCGTTGCAAGCAACGCGGCCACACGCGCTTCGACTGCCGACGCCCCGCCCGGAAGTTTTGCTCGCAATGCGGCAAGGACGGCGTACTGACAAAAGACTGTCACCCGCCGCCGGGAAACGAAACCGGGACCGCGGAAACGCCGGCCGCCCCCCGGTCCTCCCCGTAAGATTCACGCCCCGGCCGCACCTAGAAACGCGCATCCGCGACCGCCCGTTAGAAGCCCTACTAGACACTGGCTCAGACGTATCGTTCGTCAACGAGCACACCGCCCGGCTCGCGCAAACCCTCGGTTTCCCCGTAACGCCAGACGAAGGGCAAGTCCAGTTAGCCAACGGGCAACTAATAACGCTGCCCGGCCGCGTCCGATTGCCGATTCAGACCGCCGGCAAGACCGTCTGGCACTCATTCACGATTATGCCGAACCTGAAAAACGCGATGTTACTCGGGGTGGATTTTTGGGCCAAGCTCGGCCACGCCATTCCCGCGCCGGACACCGCGAGTCACCGCAGCCAGACACCCGCCACCGCGATGACCGAGGGCATCGCCCCGCGAACCCCGACCGAGGAGGAGAGGCTCCGAGCGTTCCTCGCAGAAGAACTTCCCCTCCGACCAGATAACCGGGCCAACCGACAAAACTGCCCACCATATCCGCGTCAAAACGAACATCGAGCCGATTAAGCAGCGGTACCGACCGCGCAACCCGGCCATGCAGGCCATCATTAACGCCGAGGTCGAAAAAATGGAACGGGAAGGGGTGATCGAGCGCTCAAAAAGCGCATGGAGTTCCCCGGTCGTCGTGGTACGGAAAAAAGACGGGAGCCACCGATTTTGCATCGATTTTCGCCGGGTTAACGACGCAACCGAGACCGACGCCTACCCTCTCCCCCAAATCACCGCGACGCTCGACAAATTACGAGGGGCAAAATACCTGACTACGCTCGACCTTAGTAGCTATGTAACAGGTACTCCGAGCTCGGGCCGGCCGCGGGGGGTGAGGGGCGCGGGGGAATCGGGCGAGGGGGGGGCGCGCCTGACCAATCACCGACCGGCCTTTCCGTACTACTTTTCTATAACGGAAAGGTAAGACGGTGATTGGTCAGGCGCGCTCCCCCCTCGCCCGATTCCCCCGCGCCCCTCACCCCCCGCGACCGGCCTGAGGCTAGAAGTATTACCGACCGCGCGCGGAAATCGCGCGTCCTCCCGCGTCGGTCGTCGCGCGCTAACTGATTCTCTTGGGAAAATATGAGCGTCGCGCGTTATCGACCGCGCGCGGAGAAGGAGATCGAACGCGTTTGAACGCGTTTGAACGCGTTTGAACGCGTTCGAACTTGTTCAAGGTCGCTCCTCGAGAGACGTTCCACGAAAATGCGTTCAAGGTCGTTCATTTCGCGGGTCCCGATTACCTTTCTTCGTTGTTGTTTTTCCTCGGTTCGAAGGTCGTTTCATCCCGTATCGCGGATGACGCGATCGCGGCGATTGTGGAGCTAGCGGAGTCGGGGGATCTGGGGAGCGCGGGATCGCGTAGAGATGATGAAAAAAGGAAAAAGAAAGACAGAGAACACACAGATGAGACATGAATTTTTTTATTTTGAAAAACTAAAATTATACGTATGTCGACGTGCGCTCACATTATTTTGCGCGTATGAATATACATTTGCAGACACGCGTCGCGACATTATGATCGGAAACAGAGCGCGGTAATTTCACAGTCGACGATGTTGTTAGGATCGAAGAATTCGCTCTTCAGTATCGCATTTTTAGCCGAAGTGCCAGTCTTGATAGCGTTGGCGGCTATCTCCCGATAGCGCGAATACTTCGCGTCGATTTCCTCGGTCGCCGCGTTCAGCGCCGAGAGGATGCGATTGACGCAAAATCGGAGATCGTACAGCGTGAGCACGGTTTTGAGCGACATCGCCACACGAGCCGCGTTGGGTAGCTCAATACGCAGGATCGGCAGGTTGTTGATCATTCCGAATCGCAGCGTCATGTCTCCGATTGTTATCGGTGAGGGGGGGCGGGTTCCGTCGACGGGGGTGGATCGCATACACGATAATACGTCGCGTTTGCGCTCGACCAGTCCTTTCCACATATCGAGCGTCAGAGAGACTTCCCTGCCTTGTTTGTCTCCCAGGGCGATATCCACGTACGAAGGCGTGGGTATACTGTACCACGGTGACTTAATCGTGATACCTAAGGCTAAGTATTTGTAGCCAGTCGTCGTCAGCAGATAACGCGTCGTTAGGACGCGCACCGCAGGCACGTCAACGGGCATGTCGGTGGGGGGATGAGAGCTGGAACGCGACTCCCGATGAAGATGATCGTCCGTCAAATCGATTCTTCGTATCTTGCAGTCGTCGTTCATCTCCGAATCCGTCTCGCGAGGGGAAAAACCCTTCGGCGCGGGTCGATCGGTCAGCGTCGAGAACATTTCGCACGCGCTGTAGTATCGTTCGTTTCTGATTTTTTTATCCGACGCGTCGTATTCGGCTGACGATGCGATACTGATGCTTTGGGGGGACACATCGGTATAAGTAGAAAAGTTCTTACTATATATCGCGCGATGTGCGGTGTGGTGTGGGAATTTGCGCAGTTCTCTACTTCCTTCGGCGGATACGGCGATCGGAAAGCCGAACGCCGCCGTCGTCGTCGTCATCGTACGAATCGCTCGCCGGTGACGTTAAATCGTTGAGGCGTACGATTCGATCGAGGAGATCGCGCAACTGTTGCAACAGTTCGGCCTTAGGGCAGACGATATTCAGCATCCGTAGATCGAATTTACCAGCCGCTGTGACGGCCTTCGTAAATTCGTTGAATTTGTAGAACTGCGTCCGAGTGGTGAAGTACAGATTGCCGTCGACGTATCGGATGATCGACGTCACACCGGTCGGTATTCCGGGAAACGTCGTTTCGAGAGGTGTAAATCTGACAACTCTCTTCGCACATTCGTCTACTTCGGCTACCGAGTTACCGTTAAACACCACGAAGGAACGTCCTCTGTAGGTGTTTACCGCTCCGTTGATTATCGTTTTTTCGGGAAAGCCGAGTTGTTGCAAGGTCTTCGGCCAATCTGGTCTCAGACTAAATTCAGGATATTGAACCCTGTATACCAAATTATTTACGAACACCATGAGATCACCGGACGGGGATTGATAGGCGGCGGCTATGCGTGTGTAATTGTTCTGAAGAAAGCTCATGTGATTTGAAAGGGCTAACGGTCCGTTGTACGTCCTACCGTCCAGATCGATCGACCAAACGTAACGCTTGTACGAGATGTACATTCGATTTTCCAAAATCAATATCACGTTTACGCGATCAATGCTGCACAGGTCCGGCGATGGCTGCGGCGGCTGCGGCGGTGGTGGCGCCGGCGTCTGCGAGGGCTCGTTCGCCAGTTTTTCACCGTACAAACGTTGAATGTCCATAATGTCGAAATTGTCGAGCTTGACCGGATACTGCTTGACGGGCGAGTACGCGAACATCACCGAAGTCGGGCGCTTATTGTGCAACAATCCGAGAGAGTGACCGATCTCGTGCGTCAGCGTGAATTGTAGGGAGAACTTATCAGAGGGATTTTTACTGACGTGAATGTGCCACGGCTCGTCCCCGTCGACGTGCACCTCGGAGACGAATCCCGCTTCGTCCGTCGGGAGAGACGCGTGGGCGAGCACGTTACCGGGACCGTCGAATTTGGCCGAGCAATGTGGTCCGTTTGCCTTGATATTCGTGTTACTGTGACGTAGGCGTCGCCAAGATATTATAATGTCAGGATTCGTTTCGGAGCGTTCGAACGTCAATGCTGAATGCTGCGACCACAGGTCGAACGCGGCCCGCGCCGTGTTTAACTCGTTCTCGGTGGCTACGAAAAAATCCCACGTCAGGTGCGTCTTTGGCCATTTGGATAAACTCGCTCTCGTTCCGTGCTTCAGGATATCTCGAAAACCGCATCGCGGTTTACTCATCATTTGCAGCGTTTCGTTGTTAGGCGTTCCGTCGCCGGGTAAATCGTAGTATTTCTGAAAATCTTCGACGGCTTTGCGAAGAACGTCGTTTCGTCTCTGAGCCGGAACCGCGTCCACATCTTCGGTCAGATATCCGTATTTCTGCAGATAATCGAATGCGAGTGTGTAATTCTCGTCCGTGGGATTGATGCACCTCACGGCGATAAAACACGCGGTTAACGCGATGACGCGTGTGAGCCACATCGTCGAGAGCGAGAGAGAGACGGTAGAACTGCGATGACGGTGCGTTGCGGTTTGAGCGCGATCGCGATGAGCGTTCCGGATGTGAATGTTTACGCGAGGACGCTCGTTAGCGATAGCGCGGATAGGTGGCGGCGGGGTCTCGGGTGGAAAAAATTGCGCTTTTGTCGCATTTCCTCGGCGCGGATAGGTGTGGTGGTGGGGGTTTCGGGTGGAAAAAATTGCGCGTCGAAGATTTCAACGAATGAGTCGGTTTGATAAGATGCATTTTTTCCACGATGCGAAAATGCTATTCTTATTACATTTTTTACCGCAATATCCTACATTTGTCGCATTTCCTCGACGTGGATAGGTATCGTGGTGGGGGTTTCGGGATGGAAAAACTGCGTCGACGATTCCGGCGGATGAGTCGGTTTGATAAGATGCATTCTTTTCCTCGATGCATTCTTTTCCTCGATGTAAAAATGCTATTCTTAGTATTTTTTTACCACAATATCCTTCTTTTGTCACATTTTCTCGGTATATAAAGAACTCGAGACTAGACTTGGGTGTAGTCTATCCACAGTTTTAACACGAACAATCTCTTTTAAACGTAGTGAAACAAAGACGATGGAAAAACTAAATGACATAAAAAGTCTCGTCGATTTATTGCAAATCCACACCACGTCCCTGGCGAGAACGGTGGACGAGTATTCCGATTCGGTGCGGCAGCTGCAGCTGCGTTTAAGAAATATCACGGAAAAAGTTCCCGCCTGCATACAATTAACTGTTCGCATTGACGAGGACTCCGTAATGCTGGAGCGAACGTAAGTAGATTTATTAAACATAATTACATGACAGTGTTTATATTTATATTCATGTTTATATTTATATTTATATTTATATTTATATTTATTATATTCATATTTTGTGTAGAGCCATCATCGCCTCCCTAATGAAGAAGTCGCGCAACCAAATACGATTGTTCGTTACCAAAGTTCGTGGGATGCATCGCGATGTTGCGCGACTGGCTTCACCGATCGAGGAGCCAGGTGCGGGACCGGCGGGACGGTGCGGTCGCGAGAGAGAGAGAGACGATGACGACGAGGGGAATCGTGTGGAAAATCGAGAGGATAATAGAGTGATCAACATCGACGACGACGACGTCCCTGAGGGTTGGCCCTCCCAAAAGTAAATAAAAAAGTGTAAAAACAAAAAAATAAATTTCAATAAATTTTAATAAATATTTACAAATATATGAAAAAATATGTACAATATGAAAAATAATAATATTATAAAGAATAACCTCCACCATAGTTATGTTATTTTTGGTCCGCATTAAAACTGCAACCAATGACCATGTCCTTTTACATTATTCGTTATAACGTTTGTCTTAACAATAATCACTACCAGTCTTAAAGGATTTTAAAATATATATTATATATAAAGTGTCACGTTAAGAATAGCGTCAGTCACACTTAAATAAAATGGATACGAAAGAAATCCGTTTTAACATTGTATATTCCGTTATAAAATAGAAGTGTCCTTTTCTTTTATATAAGAAGGATATGTTTTGCGGTGTACGCTTCTGTTATTGATATCGTGTTTCCTTTACCGCTCCCTACCCCATCCAATCACACGCTTGGCGTTATCGCTCACTCGCGCTCGTATGGCGTTATCGCTCACTCGCGCTCGTATCCACGCCTCGCGCTGGAGCGTCTCGGCTACTCGTTCGTTTCCGTATCGCGCTATCGCTCCCACCCGTCTCGCGTTCGACGCTATCGTTCTCTCCCGTTTCGCGCTCTCGTTTCTCTCTGTTTATCTCGTTGAAAATATCGCGTTTCCGCGACCGGCCATTTTTACGCACTCGGCATTATCGCGCTCCCGCGCCCAACCATTTTTACGTACCGACAGCTTATAATATATACATAGAATACGGGGTATAGGTATGTGAAGAAAAGGAATATCGCATTGTTCGTTGATTTTATATCAGTTTATTATTTAATACAATATGGATAGAAGAATATACATGATGGTGTAAAAAATGAGTAAATACAATATAGATAGACGGATACATATGGAATAAAAAAATGATTAATACAATTTAAAAATGAGCAATACATTAAAAATGCAATTATGTCATACGAGTAATATGTTTTTTTACATTTAATCTGTGGAGTCGATGTTGGAGAGACATTCGCGTCGCTCGATCCACCAGTCGCGCAACTTCATCACGTTCTCCATCGCGCAGCACCGTTGATGACGTCCGCAGCGAAACGCGCGATCGGCGCGAAGAATCTCCAACCGATCGATGTCGTCGTACTCGGCGTCGATGGCCCCGATCGTCGCGTCGACGTCGCCGAGAATCTCCTCCAGCCACCTCTTCTTCTCGAGACCTTTTACATAGATTCGCGCGCCGGGCGTCTCTTCTCTCTCCCACGTTTCTTCCAGGTTGTCGCGCACCGCGCGTCGAATAATGGTCTTCGCTAGGCGATAGTCTGTGTCCCCATCCTCCCAACGGAGGCCGTGATGGTTCGCCATCAGCCAGCCGGCCCTTGCCTTCTCGGCGCTCGTCAGCAGATCCCAATTCATCGGCGCGCGAAACACGTGATGCGTCAGTACGCGCGTCTCGCTTCGCAGCACGGCCACCTCCTTCGCGACGAATCTGTCACCCACTACGAATCCCTGTAGGTCGACGAAGATTGTCGTCGTCGTTCTTGCTGCTGTGGCCATTGAGTCAGCGCGTTGGAAAGAAATATGTAATAATGTTCGTTTAAGGATGTGCTTAAACTGCTCGTTCTTAACAGAGCCTGAAGAACAATGGAAGGATCCTCGAATTTATATATCCCTCGCTTCCGGGATGCGATATTCTACAACCGCATTTTTCCGTTAGATAATTTTGCGCACCACGTTGGTCAGCGGACTGTACTCGATGACGCGATCGTGAACGATGAGACAAAAGGCGGTGGTTTTCGGCGGAACGTTTTCCTTGTTTTCGAATTCGATGCGCACGTCCACGGTGGCGCTCTTTACCGAATCGTTTTGACGGGAACAATCAATTACCACGAGTGGAGCTACCCGCGCGAATTCGCGCGGGGAAAAGAGCGCGTCGTCGCGACTGTCCCCGTAGTACGCTCCTCGAAATTTCGCGTACATCTCGTACAGCACGGCGAACTTGTCGCTTTCGAAATCCGCGTTCACGTCGTCGTAGGGATAGAATTCCGAGTTGAGATACAATTTTACGTTGGCGAGCGCGCAATGATCGAACCTCGAGGCGTCCTCCGTGAATTCGTTTCGCCGTCCGGTCTGCAGCGCGAATATGACGTATCGCGGCTTCTCCAATTGTGGCGCGGCTTTCACGGCCCACGAATGCTTGGTTGTGTTCTGCAGCAGGGGAAATTCGTACAGGTCCCAAGAGCGAAAACCCGCGCTCAGAAATCGTCCGCTCTCCAACGTTCGCAACAACGATAACTTAGTCACGTCGTTTAACGCCACGTGAGGCATACGCCATTGCACCTTCAGCAACGTAATTTTAGGATCCTTGGTTGGATCTCTCGGCACGGTTTTTTTCGGATCTACGACGCAGTTGACGTCGTTACGAGCGCGTATCAGGATAAGCTCGTGTCGCGCATTTATCACCACGCGTTTATAGTCCTCGCAGAAACCCAACAGATTGTTCAAAGGTACGCAAAAGTTGAATTGATGGGATGCGCTGTTCAGATTCGATTCGTTTGTTGGATAACTCCATCCGGCGTTCTGCAATCTTCTGGCTCGTTCGACGGTTAGCGACACGTAGTTCTTTATCGTGCTGGTTATTCCAACGTTTCTACACCGGTCGATCTCCACTCCGTCGAGTTCGTATCGAATTTCGTCGAACATAAACGCGACGCAGTTGTTAACTAATTTCGCGTATTGCTCCTCCGTCGTCGCGCCGTCGTCGTAGAGTCGCCCCTCAATGTACAGGAAACTGTCGCACGGCAGCGTATAAAGATCCTGCTGCTGTATGGGTATTCGTATCTCGTCGTTGTGCCCGAACGTCGTGTTGACGTATGGGTTATACGTGTGAGTCTCGATTCCAACGATGCGCTCATCGAAAATCGGCTCACCGCCGATATTCAGGATGTCGGCCATAACCTTTTCTTTCGATGTGGAAACGACGCGGCGGCGACGCGTTTCTCACGGCGAGACCCAACGATCGTAGGAACCTGACGTTGGCGTTGCTGAGAACGGCTCTCCTTCCTCCTCCACCTCTTCTCTTCCCCACGCTTCCGATCTCGTCGTAGAACGGGCTAGCTCGCTCGTTCGCACAATTCGCGCTAGATCCGTTCAGAACGAGCATCCCTCCTCTCGCTCTTTTTCTTCAGGTCGTGGAGGTATCACACACACACACTAACTGCGACGACGACGTATGTGCAGTCTAATCGTTATCTCCTCACCGCGAAAGTCGATCAAGCGATCTTTCTGATCCACGACTCGCACCGTGATATCGGTGACGTTTCGCGCGACGATCGGGAGGTAAATGATCTGCGTCGGAGTCTCCGACAGTTTATATCCCGGTGGAACTTTCGGCGCGAATTCGTGTATCGCGTGCACCGACCGTCCGTTGCTGTACGCTCCCGTGGTGATGCTGCATTCGATGCGAATTATGTTCACGCTCATGACGTCAACGGGTCCGTCGGAAACGTACCATTTGTTCGGTTTTAGGATACGATCGCGCGAGAAACCCAAAAGAGAACCGATGTTGTTTGGTTTTGTAAAATTCACTCTGTAGGCGCACTTTATCTCACTCCTCATGGTATTCTCGTTGGCGCGAAGAGCGAGTATCGTTCTATCACCGCCGTCATCGTCGTCGTTCTCATCGTCGTCCTCGTATATACCATAACCGTCATCGTCATCGTCGTCTTCGTCCTCGTATATGTGATAACCGTCGTCCTTCTCCGTTCGGTTTTTATCTTTTACCCGTCCAGCGTCATCGGTCTGCAGTTTTCCTCCTTTCTCTTTAATTTTTTCTCTCTCACGCGCGCGACGTTCGCGATAAAGAAGAGCGGCGCGCAGATATCTGTTCACGGCTCGCAGCTCGTACGATCCTTCCGGAACGACGATTCTCCGGTCGTCCTCGCCGAAGTAGAAGCGATTGTTCGCGGACGTAACGTTCGGTATCGAATTGTACGTCTCAAAAGTCGCTAAACCCAGCTCATATTCGCCATCGCTCAGATCCAAAGCGGGAAAGTGACTCACCGTGAGAACGCTGCTGGTTCCGGTCAACGTGAGCGTCAGCGACATCGCGGGAGAATCGTCCACCACTCCCCCAATCGATCTCGCGAAGAAATCGCAGGCACAGCTGTCCACAGATTCTCTGATCGAATGTCTGAAACGCGCGACGATTGTACGTCACGATCGCGCTCTCGCCGAGATATCGCGCGAGCTCCCTCGGCGGACGGAGATTTCCAAACGCGTCGAAGTAAATCACAACGTTCCCTTTTTTCGCGTAAGCGACCCAATGCGTGCCCGGACCCACCGCGTCGTCGAGATTCACGATGCCGCACTCCGCACGTCGCACCCTCGTTGGCAGAGCGTCGCGCATAAACACCCCACGGAAGAACGGTATGCGTAGGCGACGCGCCGATCGATCGAGCTGCTCGTTCGTCGTGACGCCGTACGGAGGTAGATGCACTAACGTCGGCTTCTTCCGCGAAATTTTTTTTTTTCAACGACTCTCCTCGCGCCACCCCCGCGCTTCTTATACGGCGCGAGGTACAACCCGCGACCCTCCATCGCGCGATTGTGTCGCTGCAATTCGTCGAGTTGTCGCTGCGCCGCTTTGCCGGCGCTCACCGCTTTGGCCACGCCAGCCGCGCCACCGATCAAGGAACCAAGCGCGCCCAGCATCGGTAGAAAAGGCAAGAAGCCGCCGCGTTTCGCTGTCGGAAGTATTCTCCGCTTCTTTCTCTCGCTCTTCCTTCTTGTCTTCGTGTTTCTCCTCAATCCCATTCCTTTCCTCGTTTTCCTTTTGCGTTCCATACCCATGCCCAGTTTCGTCTTCGCCTTCATAGCCGCCCATACAGCCGCCGCGGCGAGTCTCTCACCAGCCGTGGAATCCTTCGCGGTGACGCGCTCGCGCGCCCTCTCGGCGAGCTGTCGATCGGCGACGTGTCGCTCGGCGAGCTCGCCGTTTCGCGAATACGCGACGTCGTGCTCTCGACACGCCGCGTCCAACGGATTGATGCCTTCTTCACCGCGCGCTAGTCTTTTCGCTAGACGCGTACCGGGTCCACAAAATTGATAGCCGGGTATGTGCAGCTCGAAGGGAAGAGCGTTTATCGCGCGATTGAGTAGACCGGCGCCGCGCATTCGGTCGGACCGGCGCCGCGCATTCGGTCGCGGTTGTGGGAGGATTTATTTCTTCTTACTTCGAACGGGAAGTCGATGACTCACCGTTCATAGCGAGCACGCTATTGCATACGTAGCAGTCCTTGATGAGCGGCGGTGGACCGTCTATGTGTGTTCGCTGCCACGGACGATTGTAATGTTCCATACACGGGCGATATCTCTGCGTCTCGGGATCCTTTTTTATATGTTCCGGCAAACGGTCCCACAGCAGGTGCACGTATTTCTCAAAATTGCGCAACAGAACGATCTTCGGAACGAATTCCAGATCCTCGGCCGTTAGATTGAGAATATCGTGCCTCTCCGTCAGTATGGGAAACATCTCGATCACCGATGCGCGCGAACGAATGGTTGCTTTTAGACTAATTTTTATACGAATACGGCGTCACGCTCGCGCTATTTATACCCGCGCGCGAGGCGTTTGCGCACGCGCAACGAAACGAAACGAAACGTCCGCGCTTCCCTCACCCTTTCCGGCGATCGAGGAGCTCATCGCGAACGAATCGAGCTAGCGCGCGCTCGCGGAAAAGACCGAGAGAGGGCAAAATGCGATTCGTGCGACAGTCGGTGACGATAGGAGTCTCGAATCTGGATCGCAAAACGCTGGCGAGGTCAGGCGCGGGCGAGAGAGGAAACGGAGAATCGCGCAGGCACGGTCCTCTCCTGCCGAACGTCGTACGTTGCATCATTTGCGGTCCCTCGAATTGCGGTAAGACGAACGTTCTACTGAGTCTGTTGGAACAACCGCACGGTCTTCGTTTCGAGAACGTATACGTGTACTCGAAATCTCTGCAACAACCGAAGTATCGATACCTCGAACGATTGTTCGAGCCTATGGACGAGATCAGCTATCGCGCATTTTCCGATAATCGCGACGTCATTCCACCCGACGAGGCGCTTCCCGACTCGGTCTTCGTCTTCGACGACGTGGCCTGCGACAAGCAGGACCGAATGAGAGAGTACTTTTCTATGGGTCGACATTCGAATATCGATTGCTTCTATCTTTGTCAGACGTACGCTAAAATACCGAAACATCTCGTGCGCGATAACGCAAATCTGTTGATCCTGTTCAGGCAGGACGGCACCAATCTGCGACACGTGTACGACGATCACGTGAACATCGATATGTCGTACGACGAGTTTCGCGCCTTCTGTCGCGAGTGTTGGCGACGCACCTACGGTTTTGCCGTGATAGACAAGGACAGCGCGTTGCGAGGCGGACGGTACAGACGGGGGTTCCACGACTTCGCCGTGCTGTAGAGCCGATCAGTGCACCTCGCCGAACGACGCGAGTATGAGCGCGGTCGTGGGAGAGAGGACCGTGCGAGAGATAGCCAAAACGCGCGCATCGATTCGCAGAAAATACGCCGCTCTCAGGGCTGGAAAAATGGAGAGCGAGATCGCTCTGGAAAAGAGGTACGAGCCTATCGTCAAACCTCTGAAACGGCTCGCCGATGACGTGGAACGTAAGAGTAAAGTGTCGGACAAAATTGACGACGACGACGACGATGGTGGTAACTTTACGTTCGCGAGAAAAATGAAAGCGACGAAAAGAGCGAAGAAGGACAGCGAGAACGACGACGACGACGATGCTGGCGCCGACCTGGAGCGCGATTACAGGGAGGATGACGACGTATTCACACCAATCAGGACAACAACGACCGCGGAAAAAAGAGAGTCGCGTCCAGCACGGCTGAGTTCGGCTCCCGCGACGACTATCGCGAGCTCTACGCCGATCCACGCCGATTCGGTCCGGTTTTTACCCAGAGAACACGAGATCGTCTCGGAGACTACGACTCCACCCCCCGCGCTGGAGACGTCCGTCAGGGAGTCTTTGAGCACGACGGAAGGTCGCGACGCTCTGAATAGCCAACTAGGACCGTTAGGGCGGGAGTACGTGGGCGCTCTTCTGAGCGGTGACAGTAAAAAGGAGATCGACCACGTCTACGGAGTGTATCTCGGCGAGCACGGCACGATGCTGGGTAACAAGCGATTTGACGTAGCCCCGGATGACTCCGTGATCATCGATGGTGTACGGTACAAGGGCACGCGCGGTCTGTACGAGTTGATTTTCATGCGAATTCCCAACGCTCGCGTCTACACGGAGAAGGACAAACGAACGTACAGGAGTATACTTTTCGTTACCAACGCTCACAAACGCGGTCGCAGCGCTGGCATGCCTGTCAAGGGTAACAGGGGACACAAGTACACGAAAATAATAGCGCCGCTCGTACACCCGTCTAGCAAAGTTGGAACCACGAAGGGTGCCGGACTACCGTCGGACATGCGACTGACCAACAACGCGATCGATTACGTTCACTGGGACGATCCCAACGAGCTGGTCGATCGACTTCGACTGCTAGACGCCTCTCGTCGGGCCGGCAACGACGCTCACGACAACGAAATCCTGTCGATAATCGAGGAACTTCGCGAGGCCGGTTTCGTCATAAATTGATCGGTCGCGTCGATCGCGACGGCAGTACGAATCGCGCGCCCGTCAGCGCGATGTCCGTGAACAAATTCGGCATGTCTCTGACAAATCGGGGCAACGGTGACGGAATCAACGGTGCGTCCACGGTGAGATTACGCTCGTCGATCGAATCCCTGCGTAATTACACGCGCAACAACGCGCTCTTTATGAGCGAGGATTCCTACGACGCGAAGGAGCGCAAGATACGAAGAGTAGCCGCGCCGGAAATCGACACCGACGCGACGAACAGGAGTTACGTCGAGCGCGCGATCGAACGATCGAAGAAAAGCGCCACCGAAGAATTGAAAGGCAGGATAGCGGCGGTGGAGAACAACGTGAAAAGAAATTTGAGAAATGAGATATTGGCGGTGAGGAACGCAACGCTCCTCATTCGTTTAAACTATTATGAAGCGAATCAGCGCGTGATACGGCACGTAGCCGCGCCAGAAATCGACACCGACGCGGCGAACAAGACCTACGTAGATGGCGCGATCGAGCGGCTCAGGAGCGTCGTAATCGAAGAGATCAAGAAGAACAGCGCGATCGAAGAATTGAGAAGTGGAATCGCGGCGTTGAAGAACGACGCGCTCCGTTTGAATGAGAATTCCTACGACGCGGGGAAACGCAAGATACGAGGAGTAGACGCGCCGGAGATCGGCACCGACGCGACGAACAGAAGCTACGTAGAGGGCGCGATTGGGCAGCTCAAGAGCGTCGTGATCGAAGAAATCAAGAATAACAACGCGCTCGAGGAATTGAGAGGTGGAATCGCGACTCTGAAGAACGACGCGCTCCGTTTGAATCAGGGCTCTTACGAGGCGAGGGAACGCAAGATACGAGGAGTAGCCGCGCCGGAGATAGGCACCGACGCGACGAACAGGAGCTTCGTCGAAGGAGCGATCGCGGAGCACAAAAAGACAGCTTTGAGAGAAGCGAAAAAAGAATTTAAAGACCATTTCGAAACTGTGAAAAATACCCTGGATAAGCACGAGGTTGAAATCATCGCAATTAAGACTGTTTTAAAAATTCTTAAGGAGAATGAGCGTGGAAAAACGTAGACTCGTGGAAGAATTGCACGCGCCGGCGCGAAAAAACTTTCCTCGCCGCCGCGTCGTGGTGCGCGGTTACGACGACCTGTGGCAGGCTGACGTGGTCGAGATGCGTCCGTATTCGCGCGAAAACGCGGGTCACAATTACATTCTGACGGTCATCGATGTGTTGAGCAAGTACGCCTGGGCGATCCCGCTCAAGACTAAGAGCGGAAAGGAGGTCGCGACGGCTCTCCGAAAGATCTTTCGCGAGGACGCGCGATACCCTAGGAATCTGCAAACGGACAAAGGAAAGGAATTCTACAACGCCGACGCGCGCAAAATCTTCGACGCCCACAAGGTGAATCACTACTCCACGTATTCGGTGATGAAAGCGTCGGTGGTGGAGAGATTCAATCGCACGTTGAAAAACGACATGTGGAAGCTCTTCACGCTCCAGGGATCGTACAGATGGATAGACTCGCTGCCGCGCCTCTTGTCGAATTACAATCGTCGCAGACACAGAACGATCGGAATGCGTCCGACGGATGTGACGCCCACCGTTGCTGAAAATTGCTGCGCACGGTGTACAGTCGCGCGAAGATCGCCGCGCCGGCGAGATTTCGAGTCGACGATCCGGTGCGCGTGAGCAAATTCAAAACGATTTCGAAAAGGGTTACACTCCCAATTGGACCACCGAGATCTTTCGCATAGCTAAAGTACAAAGGACCAATCCCGTTACGCACCTGTTGAAAGACATTCGCGGAGAAGCGATAGCCGGAGGATTCTACGAACACGAGTTGCTACGCGTCTCCGATCCCGACGTCTATCTCGTGGAAAAAGTCCTGCGTAAGCGGGGCAATCGAGTGTACGTGAAGTGGCTAGGAATGGACAGTTCGCACAATTCGTGGATAGATAAGGCATCTGTATTGTAACAAAAAAATAGTTAGACATTCGTAGACACACGCAACGTGTACTTTATTAATAAAAGTTTACACATTCATCGGTTTGTTTCTTACGTGCTATTGACTTTACGATAAAACAATTTTTAGGAAGCCTATAATATTGTTTCTTTTTTTACAACGGTATTCCGTAATGTCCCCACGGAAGCGTTTCCTCACTGTTCAACGTCACGTATCGCTTGTCGTCGTGCGGACTGAGAGCTAGTTTTTGCTCCGACACGGTGTAAACTTCGTGCAACGTCGAGCGTATGCACGACTGGCGCGTCTTCAGCTCGCGCGCGTTTCGCAGGCACGCCACGTAATCCTCGAACGTGATCCTCTTCGCGACTACGTTCTTTTAACGCCCTTTATTCTCTTGGTGTCGTCGCGTCCGAGTACCTTGTAAGTGTACATCTTCGCTCTGAGGCCCACGACTCCGTCATGATCGCGCCATTGTTCTCGTCCTTCATCAAACCGGGCACCTTCTTGTTGACGCGCGGCATACCGTGCGCGTTATTCTCCGCGTAATCGCTCGTGTCGAATCTGTCTATGTCGCGTCTCTACGATCGTACGCGTCTTCGCACTCCAACGAATAGATCAGACTATCGGTATCCGTGTAAACAATTCGACACCGGTCGCGATAGAGCGGCACCATGTAGCCGTAGTGAAACTCGTAGAGACGCGTCTTGGATATCTCGAGAATACACATACCCACGTAGACCGGCTTGTTGAATTTTACCTCGAGCCTCGCAGCTCGATCGCGACTAGATTCTCCGAGAAGACGCTTCTACTGTGAAAGTTCGGCTTAGCGATCATCGCCTCCGCGCCATATCTCCCGTCCCATCGCGTCACCAGACGCACGTCCACGTGATCGCGCACGTTCTCCATCGTCTTGCCGAAGACGGCATTGTTCATCAGTTTGTACATATTCCGTTCGAACTCGTTGCTCGCGCGCGTCCTAAGCGTAGTGTTCAGCTCGATGTAGCCGCGAAGCCACGGTGACTGGGTGAATCGCAGAACGCGACGAACGCGCGTCAAACGCAAACCGAGTCGCAGACATTGCTGCAGGTTTTGATAGTGCGTCAATAGCGCGATTTGTCGTAGAGAGTAGCGAGCAGTTTCTCCTGCCGCTTACCAGGCGGTTTATCGCGCGTCGGGCACAGCGGCAGGTCCGCGTGGACGTCGTGCAGGTCGGCGGATACTCGAGATCCACCTCCAAAATGTAACCGATATCGCTTGTCCGCCGGCACGGTCGTCACGTCGAAATTCTCAGGGTCGTCGAGCCACTGGAAATTCGCGTACGGTAGCGATTCGCTCATAGCCCAACCGTACAGATTGTTCACGTCGTATACATGAGATACGTAGTGGGCTGGGACGAGTCGTACGTCGGTACGTGCCTGTTGTTAGCTCGCGCGTACCTGAGCGAACATTGACTGAGGCCGCCGGTATTCCGCGTTCCACGAACAGCACCATGTCGATGTCGGTGAGTAGCTCGAAACGCACGCCGGTGTATCTCAGCATGGCGTCCCACGTGTACCCCGGCAACGTATAATAATGCGCGGGATCCAGCCCGTAACTCGCCACACACGTGTCTCGAAAATTTTCAAAGATATCCGCCAGAAGAAGCACGTCGGTCTTGAGATACAGATCGCTGTACTCGCCGAGATCTCGCACGCGAAAACGTCGCCAGACCCTCGTCGCGTGCTCGTAGTCGCTCTCGCTCGCGGTCTCGTCGGTCAGGGAGCTGTAAAAGACCTCGCGCGGTGGAAGTTCGGTCTCCCGCAGTTTGTCCACGCTGTCGACGTACTCGTACGGAAACACTCCCTTGCGAGTGAGCAGATCGAGATCCTCCGTGCTCAAATCCGCGTACTCCGAACGTGTTATTCTCAGCTTGTCCTTGTCCAGATAGGAAGCCAGAGTTTCGATACTCGCGGCTAAAAATTTGTACGAGTCCACGAATCGAAGCTTCACGTACCGATCCCATCTCCCGTCCGTCTGCGTCTCCTTAACGGTCTTCGCGAACGATATGTAGCTTTCCTTCGTAAGCGGTAGGAGCTCGACTCCACCCTCGAAATCGTTCGCGATTTTTCTCGACGATAAAGTGCGCGTCGTAACCCGACAGATTGTGGAAGAACACGGGAATCACGTACACATTTCTGTAATTCAGATTGCAACGAGAATGCGCCGGACCTCTGTAGCGTCCGGTTAGATGACAGTGATCTCGCACGCGCTTGTCCTCCGGTTGGAACGCTTTTCCCACACGTGACAATGCGTCGCGAGCCAAAACTCGCGTTTCTCGTTCTCCCGTAAGTTCTACCATCGATATATTGGTGGAGAATTTAGTCTTAACGCGATGTGCGAGAACGCGAAGCTCGTTCACGAACCATGAAACGCAATCCTCGCCGCGACGATATTTGTACGTAGATACGGTATCGTCGTAGGTGCAGCACAGATAGTAGCCAGGCTGAACGGTACGTGACGTTGATAAGCGTATCTTTCCGTTCTCGCGGCCTCTTCGACATTCTCCCTCTCCCGTGTTCGAGAAGACACTCCAGATCCGCGTACACCACGAAGGGGAAGTCGCTCCTTCTGTCGTAATTGTCGAACGACAGCCACTTATCGTCCTCGTTCGGAAAGAACGATGGCGCAGTCGTTCATTCGGCCGCAGTCGACGCTGTGAGCGGCCAACTTTTCGCGCGTATAGAAATAGTGTAGACATCTGCGAAATAATGTGTGTAATTACTATGTGTTTAGTATATATAAAAAATAATACCTCGTCGTTTCCTTATTCCTCAGGTTTTTTTTTACTTACGATCGCAAACGTGCTTCAACACCGTTCGCGGTCAATGTGAATTCACCAATCGCGACAGATTCTTTATCCAGGCGAAATGGCCCTGTTGACGCCGCGTAGCGTATCGCGCAGATACAAAAGATTTACGTGTCTATGCTTCTATCGTCGTCAACCGAGAGGCCCGATCGCGTTGTCATCGGCGCCCCGTCAACTTAGCTTTTTTTTTCAATTCCTTCCGAGTTGTAAATACATTGACGCTACGTCGTTCTGACGTTCGAACTTTCCGATCTTTTTCAGATCTATGGGAAGATTGATCCCATCGAGATTCAGACCGTCGCGTAATCGGGATACGAGCAGCATCGGTCCGCGTTCCGCTCGACGGGATACAGAGCAGCGACCACCGCACGCGCGGAAACAACGTGTCGTTCTTCGACGCACGTTGACCACCGCTTGTTTAAGTTTTATACCTCGCGGTATCTCCATCCAACATCCCACGCGCATGGGATTGCACTTGTTAACGTTCACCGTTAAGTTCAGTATTCGCGACAACGCCCATCCGCTGTCGCGTTCCTGAAATTCGTCCAACGCCGCTAGAATCGCGTCGCGCACGTGCCTGTCGTACCACTCGCCCAGATCGGACCCTAGGAGGAGCTGTTCGTTCCGCGTAGAGATACTCTTCACATCGGTCTTAACATCCGCTACGAATTCTCCATTGAATATGACATTGACCTTCAGACACGAGTATCTGGTCAAATTATCCTGCACTTTTTCGAGCACGGTGCCCTTCGCATCCTCGAGAAATCGCGCTGGTTCGATATACGTAGAATTCGTCACAGCGCCGGTGAGTACGCGACTTCGGAACGCCGCATCGATCTCGACCCACGAAAATCCTCTGCTAACGCCGCTGCTGCTACCACCGCCCCCACCGTCCAAACCGGCACCTACGACGCGTTCGAATCGTCGGCGCAGATCCTCCCTCGAACCTTCCAATCGCGCTATTCGAGCCACCAGAGCGTTCACGGCTCCCGTGTTTCCTCGCCCCCCAGATTGTCTGACTCGACAACTCTCCCGCAAGAGCCGGAGACACTCGTCGCATCGTCGTCCCCACGCGCGGTACCCGTCCGCGTCGCGGACATCCGCGGCGAGCAACTCGTCGCACTCTTCCCCATCCCATCCAGAAGGGTCTTCCACCCTCGGGAACACTGAATTTCACTCGTTCGAAAAGACGACGAGACTTGTAGGTCTGAATCCTACGTATCTTCTCTCCTCCGTCCACCGTCTGATAGTAAAGATAATACTCGAGCGGTAGGCAACGCATATAATCCTTCGCCCTAACGGAGTTTGCCATTGCCGTCTCTATCCACGCTCGCTCGCGCGCAGTTCGCGCCCCGGTCTCCCTTCGCAGATGATGAGTCGCCAGATTCCATCGCGCGTCCTCCTTCACCACCGACGCGCATACGTTTGACGGCAACGACGCGTCGACTCTCGCCGATTCGTCGTCCGAATCGGTCGAGAACTTGGGCATGGGCTCGTAACAGCGCAGTTCGCCGTCCGATTCCTCGGACGAGTAATAACGGCGATCGTTCATTCGCGAGTACGCATCGCTAATGTTACCAAAAGTTCCAATACGCATCAAAATCAATATGAAAGAAACGCCGTCGCTTATAGAAAATGCTCCAAAACGCATTCCACGCGTCCCAATCAATATAAGTGCGATTACCGTCGCGTATAGTTGTTCTTTCTTTAATTATTTCATTATAGAGATACATACGGTGCGATCGGCGATCGGCGATTCCGATTTCGCGACGGATCAGATATCTCGTTACGTCGACGCACTGCGGATCCCCACCCCTCCTGAGCGGTTCGCTAACTTTCACGATCGGTTTCCCGTATCTTTTCGACCAGATCCAATCTTTGCAAAGGTCTACGTACTCGTCACTCATACCTCATTTTAAAAAAACAACTGTACCGCGCTGTCGCGCGCCTGTTCAATTTATACTCGTTCCTTATCTCAACGGAGGATGTACCTACGGGATACACTCTTTCCTGGAAAAACGACAACCGCTCGCCGCATCCTTCGAAAAGAATAAAAAGGAGGAAATGACGAGAGCGACCTCGAACGATTTCGAACGCGCGTTGAAAAATAATCGCGAAACGTGCGAATCGGGTGAACGAAGAGTAGACGCTCTTTCCCGAAAAACGACAACCGCTCGCCGCATCCTCCGAAAAAAAATAGAAGGAGGAAATGACGAGAGCGACCTCGAACGAGTTTGGACGCGCGCTGAAAAATAATCATGAAACGTACGAATCGGGTGAACAGGAGAATCAGTTTGCGCGCGACGACCGACGCGGGAGGACGCGCGATTTCCGCGCGCGGTCGGTAATACTTCTAACCTCTGGCCGGTCGCGGGGGGTGAGGGGCGCGGGGGAATCGGGCGGGGGGGGAGCGCGCCTGACCAATCACCGTCTTACCTTTCCGTTATAGAAAAGTAGTACGGAAAGGCCGGTCGGTGATTGGTCAGCGCGCCCCCCCCTCGCCCGATTCCCCGCGCCCCTCACCCCCCGCGGCCGGCCCGAGCTCGGAGTACCTTTACATAGCTACTACCTTAAGAGCGGGTACTGGCAGGTCCCCTCACCCCCAGCCGACCGATCACCCATTCACCGTACCGGAAGCTCTTCCCTCAAATCATGCCCTTCGTTTAACATTCCGCCCCGCGACGTTCCAACGCACTCATACCTGCTCGGGCCGAACTCGAGCCTACACGTGTTCGTGTATCTCGACTATCCATATAATCCCTAAGACTTCGAGGAACACTCCGCAACTGCCGAATTTTTCCGCCGCCTCCGCGCCGCGAACTTACGGCTCAACCCGGCCAATGCAAATTCTGCGTGGACACCTACAATATCTGGGCACCATCTGGACGCGAAGGGATCCGTACCGACCCGAGAAGGTCCGGGCAGTCGCCCGTGCCTCGGCCACAGACAGTTAAGCA